>NC_064810.1:84865612-85075977 GCF_023721935.1 Panthera uncia
TGTGACCCAGTATGTGATCTATCTTGGAGAATGTTCCATGTGCACTCGAGAAGAAAGTATATTCTGTTGCTTTGGGATGCAGAGTTCTAAATAGATCTGTCAAGTCCATCTGATCCAATGTATCATTCAGGGCCCTTGTTTCTTTATTGACCGTGTGTCTAGATGATCTATCCATTTCTGTAAGTGGAGTGTTAAAGTCCCCTGCAATGACCACATTCTTATCAATAAGGTTGCTTATGTTTGTGAGTAATTGTTTTATATATTTGGGGGCTCCTGTATTCGGTGCATAGACATTTATAATTGTGAGCTCTTCCTGATGGATAGACCCTGTGATTATTATATAATGCCCTTCTTCATCTCTTGTTACAGCCTTTAATTTAAAGTCTAGTTTGTCTGATATAAGTATGGCTACTCCAGCTTTCTTTTGACTTCCAGTGGCATGATAAATAGTTCTCCATCCCCTCACTCTCAATCTGAAGGTGTCCTCAGATCTAAAATGAGTGTCTTGTAGACAGCAAATAGATGGGTCTTGTTTTTTTATCCATTCTGATACCCTATGTCTTTTGGTTGGCGCATTTAGTCCATTTACATTCAGTGTTATTATAGAAAGATATGGGTTTAGAGTCATTGTGATGTCCGTAGGTTTCATGCTTGTACCGATGTCTCTGGTACTTTGTCTCACAGGATCCCCCTTAGGATCTCTTGTAGGGCAGGTTTAGTGGTGACGAATTCCTTCAGTTTTTGTTTGTTTGCGAAGACCTTTATCTCTCCTTCTATTCTAAATGACAGACTTGCTGGATAAAGGATTCTTGGCTGCATATTTTTTCTGTTCATCACACTGAAGATCTCCTGCCATTCCTTTCTGGCCTGCCAGGTTTCAGTAGAGAGATCAGTCACAAGTCTTATAGGTCTCCCTTTATATGTTAGAGCACGTTTATCTCTAGCTGCTTTCAGAATTTTCTCTTTATCCTTGTATTTTGCCAGTTTCACTGTGATATGTCGTGCAGAAGATCGATTCAAATTATGTCTGAAGGGAGTTCTCTGTGCCTCTTGGATTTCAATGCCTTTTTCCTTCCCCAGATCAGGGAAGTTCTCAGCTATTATTTCTTCGAGTACACCTTCAGCACCTTTCCCTCTCTCTTCCTCCTCTGGAATACCAATTATGTGTACATTATTTCTCTTTAGTGCATCACTTAGTTCTCTAATTTTCCCCTCATACTCCTGGATTTTTTTACCTCTTTTTTTCTCAGCTTCTTCTTTTTCCATAATTTTATCTTCTAGTTCACCTATTCTCTCCTCTGCCTCTTCGATCCAAGCCCTAGTTGTCTCCATTTTATTTTGCAACTTGTTGATAGCATTTTTTAGCTCCTCCTGGCTGTTCCTTAGTCCCTTGATCTCTGTAGCAAGAGATTCTCTGCTGTCCTTTATACTGTTTTCAAGCCCAGGGATTAATTTTATGACTATTATTCTAAATTCACTTTCTGTTATATTGTTTAAATCATTTTTGATCAGTTCGTTATCTGTTGTTATTTCCTGGATGTTTTTCTGAGGGGAATTCTTCCGTTTCATCATTTTGAATAGTCCCTGGAGTGGTGCAGCACTGGGGCACTTCCCTGTGCTGTCTTGAATAACTTGCGTTGGTGGGCGGGGCCGCAGTCAGACCTGATGTCTGCCCCCAGCCCACTGCTAGGGCCACAGTCAGACTGGTGTGTGCCTTCTCTTCCCCTCTCCTAGGGGCGGGATTCACTGTGGGGTGGTGTGGCCCGTCTGGGCTACTTGCACACTGCCAGCCTTGTGGTGTTGGGGATCTGGCGTATTAGCTGGGGTGGATCGGCAAGGTGCACAGGGGCAGGAGGGGCAGGCTCAGCTCGCTTTTCCTTTGGAGATCCGCTTCGGGAGGGGCCCTGCGGCACCAAGAGGGAGTCAGACCCGCCAGAGGGATGGATCCGCAGAAGCACAGCTTTGGGTGTTTGTGGGGTGCAAGGAAGTTCCCTGGCAGGAACTGGTTCCCTTTGGGATTTTGGCTGGGGCATGGGTGAGGAGATGGTGCTGGTGAGCACCTTTGTTCCCCGCCAACCTGAGCTCTGTCATCCGGGGCTCAACAACTCTCCCTCCCGTTGTCCTCCAGCCCTCCCATTCTCCGAGCAGAGCTGTTAGCTTATAACCTTCCAGATGTCAAGTCCCACTTGCTGTCGGAACACACTCCGTCCGGCCCCTCCGCTTTTGCAAGCCAGACTCCGGGGCTCTGCTTGGCCAGCGGGCCGCCCCTCTGCACCAGCTCCCTCCCGCCAGTCCGTGGAGCGCGCACAGCCTCTCCGCCCTTCCTACCCTCTTCCGTGGGCCTCTCGTCTGTGCTTGGCTCTGGAGACTCCGTTCTGCTAGTCTTCTGGCGGTTTTCTGGGTTATTTAGGCAGGTGTAGGTGGAATCTAAGTGACCAGCAGGACACGCAGTGAGCCCAGCGGCCTCCTATGCCGCCATCTTCCCAGGATCCTCCCAATCTGGCCTGTTTAAGCAGGCCTTGGATCCCTGGGTTTGTGAGATGTGGCTTTTCCAGTGGTTTCACCTCTCTTCTCCCCCATGGAAGCCAAATCCTGCCTTTTATTTTCAGGAGGTCTTGTGTGGGAGTGAAATTACTGCTCTCTTCCCAACAGAGAAACTGTAATGATTTAGGACCAGGAAAGTTTCTTACCACTTCTAAGATTGAGAGCTTTCTTTTTTGTTGTTGTTTTCTTTTTTTGTTTGTTTTGTTTTGTTTTTTGTTTTGCTTTTACCATTTCTCCAGCTGTAGTAAATCTTCATCAATGTCCTAGAGGTAGCAAGATTTGCTTCCCTTCCCTAAGAAGCTTAAGTCTTTTGTTCTCTAGGTACATAGGACCCAAGCAGTTTATGCCTTTCCCACAGGGGAGGCCAGTCCTTCTCTCAAACCTGTACTACTGACGGAGGTTTCCTTTGGTCTTCCACTGGGTCTTTCTCAAAAGTATCCCCACAGAGGCATATTAGAAGATCCTATGAGTTGGTGTAATATCTCCTTGTATCTGTTATCTCTGGAGGTTTTACATTCTCACACAAGCCCATATTTGGTTTTTAGTATAATGTTCAAAACTTAACTACATTCTTCTCTGCTTGAATGGTGCCTGGCATATCTTCCTCCTGTGCTCTGCCAAAAGAGAACCATTATTCATGCCCCATCTACTTGGAGACACTTAGATTTCAAGTGTATACTGAAATCTAATTTCTAAGTACTGAGTGGACCTAAAATGACAGTTTTCTAACCAGTTCAAGGAAAGTTAGGATTTTATGGTTTATTTTGCTTTTCTTCGTTATTGTGGTTATTGACAACCAGAACATTTTTCTACTCTTTGTTGTGGTTCTTCTGTTCTGAAATTTTCTTGTTATTGCCTTTATCATATTGATATTTGTATTGTTTCCTTTCATTTTTGTTTTTATGTTTTAATAGCTCCCTTGTTTTGTCCTTTTAGTGTACTTGTTCTCAGTAGACATGTACTACCCTTAGAAAGGGCATTTAAAAAATTTGTTGGGACAATTTTGTTTGTCCCAGTGATTCAAAGAGACTGTTACTCTTAAATGGGTAGATAATAAATACTCAGTGCTAGACATCTTGCAACATGAAAGAAAGTTCCACATATTAAAGAATTTTCTCGTGCCATACAATTTTAAATATCCTAGTGCACAGTCATGTAAGTAAAAACTATAGCAGTTTTAGAACATAGATTGATTTCAGACAGGAACATAATTTTAAAAATAATTTTTAATAAATACTGAATGTTATAAAATACAACTACTGTCTTTTGTACTTAACCAAATTCTGGTCACTCTTTTGGAAATAACTTCTCCAGTAGTAATGTTGCTTATAAAGTTTGAGTCACCAATATAACATACCTCTATCAGTCTACCTTTCTAGCTTTGGCAATCAGTTATTTTATGTAAAGCTGTGGACATTTAACTACTTTATCTATGTCTTCTAGTATTGCCATACATGAGCGTTTACATGTTGGAATAATTATTTGTTTTGTAAGCCACTGAGATTCTGGGATTGTTTGTTACACAACATAACTAGCAATCCCCAGCACAATTTACATTTCTTAGAGGACAGTTATGAGTGAACTCTATCTCTACCAGCCCTATTCCCCTTACATTCTAATAGCAAAACATTGTTGTTGCTTCTAGAAAGTGAATGACACCATTTCTCATTTCTAGAATTGCTATTGGTATATCTCTAGTTTTCACTATTGACTGGATTATTCACACAGGAATCTTTACAGGGTAGGGTATCTTATGCAACCTTCCCCAACTTAAAACAGAAGGCATCCATATTGAATGGTACTAGTAACTTTGGTTCAGTGATTCCATCCTAGACTCCTCTGTAAGAACTCAAGACAAAGAGAAGGAAGGTAATAAAAATCTCCATTTCCTATGAACATATGAAGGATAAAGAGGTGGAAACAAGAGATAAAGACTCCTGAAAAGACAAAATTGGCATTTTATGAGGCCTCCCTGGCTTATTCATCACAAACCCATTTTTTAAATGTAGCTTCTTACTGAAAATAAAGCCCCATTCAGAGAGGCTGAAAGAAACTCACACACTCTGGGGAGCCAGATGGTCTTTTATTCATAAAATTATATCACTTCAGGATATTATAAAAGTTTTAAATAAATGGAGACCACAAAATATACTGAATTTCAACCTGAAAGAAGATTTTTTTTAATGTCAATACATGAACTGCTGTGCACAATAGTCAGTAACTATGGATAAGTTGTTTTGACTTTAAACTGCTATAAAGAGGACATTGGTTTCTTTTCCAGTTTAGAGTATTCTTTTTCTCTTTAGTGGCAAGGCAAAGGACATATGGCTGAAATGGGTTGACTACAATTAAGAAATAAAAGAATAGGGGTGCCTAGGTGGCTCAAACAGTTGAGCCTCCAACTCTTAGTTTCAGCTCAGGTCATGATCTCACATGAGATTGAGCCCCGTGTCAGGCTCTGTGCTGAAGGTGTGGAGCCTGCCTGGGATTATCTCTCTCCCATTCTCTCTGCCCCTCCCCCCACTCTCACTCTCTGTCTCTCTCAAAATAAATATTTTTTTAAAAAGAAAGAAAAGCATAAAAGTGACAGGTGGATTTATTGCCTTCAGGGATTTTCCATTTTTTAGACATTTGTGTATGACATTTGACATGGTAATCCTTGGCATTTTCAGACTGTCTAAAAGGAAAAAAGTGGAGTGAAAACTATAAGTAACAAAGTAGAGAATGAGGGGAGGGACAAAGGAAGGAATAAGGGAGATAAGAAAGAGGGTAGGAAGTAAAGAAGGAAGGAAAGAGAATGGAGAGAAAAAGAAGAAAGGGGAAAGGAGTAGACGAGGAAAGTTATATAAGGAAGCAGGGCAGATATTTATCAAACACACTTATCCAAAGTCTTATGACAATTATATTTACCCATTAGAAAGAGGTTGCTCCAAAAATAAGCATCTGAAAAATTTTATTTTATTAAATGTTACTGTTGCTTTTATAAATAATGCTAGTGTACAATAAAAGTCAGAACTTATGTGGTGATGGAAATGGTTTAAATGGAAACAGTATAAATTGAAAATACATGATATAATTGATATAATGCCTGACAATCATAACTTGCAATCATCATGTGATGAAAATCTTGGTTCTAAGTGCCTTGGATTTTAAATTTTAAAATTATTTAAATTATAGAAAAGTAGAGTTATACAGAAAATTTTATTTCTAATTTGATCATTGGTAAATTATGTCTTTTGTGTTTTATTCTGTGCAAAGACTCAATTCATTCTTTTAATTTTTTTAATTCATTTTTGAGAGACAGAGAGAGACAGAGCATGAGTTGGGGAGGGGCAGAGAGAGAGGGAGACACAGAATCCGAAGCAGGCTCCAAGCTCTGAGCTGTCAACACAGAGCCTGACGCGGGGCTCAAACCCATGGACTGTGAGATCATGACCTGACACTTAACCAACTGAGCTATCCAGGCACCCCAAGACTCAGTTCTTACCTCGAGGAATATTAGAGTGTTTTCAATTAGATCCAAAATATAATGGCATAATATAGAGGCCTCTGGATGAAGATCCTTTGGAAGAAATGACAAAGTACCTTCTCAGGCCATTTTATCTGTTTACTTTCTGACTTTATAGCATCACCTGTCCTTGCCTTCTTGCTTTTCCACATCTTGGAGATCCAATTATTGCTCAGTGAAATATGGGGGACAGATAACTTATCTCTTTAGCTCAGAGCCCTTCAGCATAAGAGGAATTATACTCAGGAAACTAGGATTAAAGAACTACACTTTAGAAGCCTTATCTCCACCTGGGTGTGATAGAGATTATGAGATCCTATACCTTGAGCCCAAGCCTAATGTCATAATGGGATGATACTTTTTAGGGTCTCAAAAAAGGGAGGGAATTAGTGTATTTTGCATGTGGAGGAAACAAACAATTTATGACAACAATTGCAGACTGTGTTAAAGATGAAGGTAAATTCTTTGATTTTGATCAAAGAATCAATTTTGATTCCCATTGAGAGGTGGAGGATGGGAGAATAGAAGGGTGTCTGTAGCTACTAACCTTGAATCTGGGATGAACTGTAACTGCTTGGACCAACAGAATGCAGTGGAACTAATGCTGTGTCACCTCCAGGATTAGCCTTTATGACACCCAGCACTTTCTTCTTCCTTTTTTGGGGGAGTCATGAGTCATTCTGCAAAAGATCTGATTACTCTGAGGGAACTATGGTGTGAGCAAGCCCACACTAGTCATGTGGAGAGGCTGTGTCAAGAGTGAAAGAGAGATACCTGACCAACCCTCAGTAATTTTAGTTCTCTGCTCCATGAAATCATGACAAAATATTTTTAATTTGTTGACTAAAGCCATTAAATTTGGGGGCAGTTTGTTTTATAGTAATAGATAATTGAAACAACAGGTGAAAGTATCTTTTTTGCTTCCGTGTTCTTCTGCCTTCTTCCTGCCTGGAATGTGGACACAAGACTTACAGATCTGAGAAAACTTTGGAGATTGTGAGACAATGAATACATACATACATACATACATACATACATACATACATAAATATGCCTAGCTATTAAAGACAGAAAAAGTTTGGGTCCTTGCTGACATTGTTAAGCCATCCAGACCATCAGGCTCTAGACTGGCTCTTTTGGAGACAAATAAAGCCCTATCTGTTTAAGCCAATGTTATTCTGATGTTCTGTCATTTGCCACTGAATACATTCAGGCTGATACAACTATTAAATATCTGTTGATCAGTTGGCTGAATCCCTTGTTTCTCAGACTCATATTTTTTAATAGTTTATCTTCGACAGGATAGTCTCTTTGGGGTTTATGGTTGGAACCTACAGAGCACACTTGGTGCTTCTCTCAAGAGGTGCTCAACTGTGGTCAGTCTCACTCATCATGTTTTTCTAGCCTTTGTTAGAAAAGTAGCAGGGTGTTGTTGTTGTTGTTGTTGTTGTTGTTGTTTCTAAGCAACACTTGAATCTTCAGTCCCAAGTGTGTGACTCTAAGATTTCAAGTCATTTTACATTAAAATGCCTTCTATTTTTGCCTCAATTTTAAATTAGATGAGATCCTTCTGAATGATGCAGACATTTAGCACAGTCAGAAGTTCCCCTTGCCCTTCATCTCTGGCTTTTAAGCTCTTTTTAAAATATTTTTTCTCAGCAAAGCATGAAAGACGAAATAATAGAGAACGAAATAAAAACTCTATATGTGATCATCTCTCCTAATTCTCAGAAACTGATGTCTTTGATAAAATAATTAGGAAAAAAAATAGCAATCACATCAGCCATACCAGAAAACGTCTCAATACTGACTAAAATGTGTCACCTTTCCCCCATTCAGGTTTAGGTGAGGGAATATTAGCAGAGTGAGTTGTAAAAAATGTTCTGGTTTCTTTTGCCTAAAATTTAATCTCTCACAGCATGAAAGAAGAGGTGGCTTTGAAGGGTAAGGGCAGATAGAGCACAGGAATTATAGTTTATCAAGGATGGGATAAAATTTCTGGCTTTGTTTTTTAGTAAGCTGTATAATCCTGAGAAAGTCCTTTCAAACTCAGTTTCTTCTTCTGTCAATGTCCGTGGTCAGGTCTCAGAGAGCAGGCTTGTTATGAAGACTGAATGAGTGTACATACATACACTCTTTCCATTATAGACAGATATAGACAGGGACATAGACATAGACAGACATAGGCATAGACATAGACATACACACACACACTCTAGAACTAGCACATAGAGAAGAAATGGTAACTGCTGACTTTGCTATCAAAGGAAGTGATGTACTTAAAACTTAGCCTTTATGGTTGCACCTACAATAATCTTTTTTTAAAATGAGTTTTGAGAATTATCATAAATAAATTCTTTAGTGCCTTAAAAAGCAATGTTCTGCCTTTAAAAATATGAATAAAATAGGGGCGCCTGGGTGGCTCAGTCCATTGAGCCTCCGACTTCAGCTCAGGTCACGATCTCGCGGTCCGTGAGTTCGAGCCCCGCGTCGGGGCTCTGGGCTGATGGCTCGGAGCCTGGAGCCTGCTTCCGATTCTGTGTCTCCCTCTCTCTCTGCCCCTCCCCTGTTCATGCTCTGTCTCTCTCTGTCTCAAAAATAAATAAACGTAATAAAATAAAAAAAAATTAAAAAAAATATGAATAAAATAATTATAAACCAATGAAAAACAATGCTAACACACTAAAGTGCCTGTATTTGGTGCAGTTTATATCTCAAGTCTTCTAAATGGAAGTTTGGAAGAAGTAAAACTTTGGAAACATTGTCTGAGACAAAAGCTAAGAGTTGCTAAATGTAGAGTTGAAGATAAATTAACTAAGTGGTAAAATGTAATAAAGCAACAAACCAAAAACTGTGGTACCTCAACAAATAAAACATAAAAAATATCTAGTGAATCCTGATGGCTAAAATGATTTAGTAACCATTATGACTTCCTTAGTTTCTCCAATATATTGTCTCTGAATATTTGTACTTGCCGTTTTATGAAAAGTAGCACATCTTCTCAAACTACACTTTTCCATTGAGTGAAATCAACTGTAGACTGTATGTTTAATAATGGAATGCAAGAGACCCTCTGAGAATACTTTTTGTTCTACAACTTAATATTTATTTGGACCTGTTCACCATATGATAAGCTAAGGAATATTCTATTTAGTTTACAGAAATTACCTTTACAAAAATAGTCCACTCCTGTTAAATGATATTGTTAAGACCTAATGATTTGCTTTAAAACCCAAGTCTGCATCACAGTATCACAGTTGGAATATTTACTTCTTATAATGATAAGTTCTGCTGATGTGTATGCCTTTTAGAAAGAGGATACTTGGGGGCAGGGGGACTATATTCCTTATGTTTTCCAAGAGTAGAAAAATGAACACCAAATAGGACGTTTTCAAGATAATTGCCTTTTTTTCATTAAAGTGACTTTTTGAGAGATTATCTTTACAAATAACATTTGGCAAAAAGCACAATAATTTGCACATGTTAGACATGAACTGTATAAAATTTCTTTTAGAAGAAAGTCTTTTATATATGAAAAGTCAGGCAAAATGTATGCAAAATATGAGAGTTTACTGATTTATTCCCTCCTTATTTTGCTAGGTTGAAAGGCTTTGCATAGCTACATTATTCAAGTAAGTGGTTTTTGTAATAGTATAATCAGTTTAAGTAAATAGGCTTCAAGAGAAGTCTTTTAGTGGAACAAGAACATCTTTATGCCAGTGCCATTTGAAATCATTACAGTACACAATTACAGGAACCCAAAAGTAACAAAACACCCTACAGAAACTCAAAGAAAAAACACCATCAAAATTAAACTACTACTTTTGGATACCTCATTTACATAACACTCAAGGAAAAGAGAGCTAGCTTTTGCATCTTTACAGAAGTCTTCAAGCCTCCAAACATCCCTTAAAAAATTTATTTTTTAAAGAAAACCCCTCTATTGAGCATGTGCTATATGCAGTCTGTTGTAGATGAAGTTGGAAAAATAAAGGAAACCATCCTTGATCTTGAGACCTACTAGTTTAATGACAGATACACTTTGCTCTTGTTCCCTGGTTAAGAGCAACAACAGCAAACAATCATTTAGTTTTCTATTTCATGATCCTATCAAATCTCTGATTAAGAACAAAGAAAATTGGGGTTGCCTAGGTGGGTCAGTTGGTTGAGCATCAGACTCTTGATTTCAGCTCAAGTCATGGTCTCATGGTTCCTGGGATGCAACCCTGTGTTGGGTTCTGTGCTGAGAGCATGGAGCCTGCCTGAGATTCTCTTCTCTCTCTCTGCCCCCCCCCCACCTCTCAAATAAATGAACATTAAAAAAGAAAAAAGAAAATAATAGACTTCCTGGAGTGAAAATTTTCAAGTCTTCAAACTGTAGCCCAGCATCAGCCTTTCCCCATCTTCAAGTGATATTTAAGGGTCAGCTTCTCTCCAGAGCATGGGGGGAGAGAGGAGATTTGGCCCCTGTCTCCTCCTGAGCCATCTGTCAGCAGTTGCTTCTCTAGGACTGTGGTCCTTTTCAACGCAGCCTTAGCAACTCTTGGACCATGGGTAACTGGCTATTATCATGGGATAAACTGCTGTTATGGTCACTCTAATTTAACTTTTAAAAATTGTTTCAGTTAGGACTATGCCTAAGATTCACTCCCAATCAACTAACTCAGGATCTCTGGGGTGGGCTGTCAGCATGGGCATGTTCTTAAAACTGTTCAGGTGTTTCCAATGTGCACCCTGGGTTGTGAAGCATCACCTATAAAAACTTCCCAGAGGGTAGGCCAGAGCGTGCACTTGACAGTCCAGATGAATTTTGGAATTATGGGCCCGGTACAAGAATCCCAGATGGGTTTTGCACTTAATATTTGGATTTAAGATTTGATCCTCTTTGAAATCTGTTTCACCAGTGCTTTGTACAATATGTCCCTCTGTCCCTTCATTCCTCTTCTAGTACTATTCTTCATGGTATAATTTTTGCCCAGAATAATCACTCAAAAGTGCAGACATACATGCATGTTCCTCAAGGACTAATAGTTTTATTTTTTGGTTTTTTTTTAAATAATACAGTTTAAAGTCACATTCAAGAAGAGAAACAGTTTTCCTAAATTTGACAAAATCTGGGGAAATTGTTCTGCCGCAAAAGGAGAGATTGGTATACATGATTATGTGGAGTTGCAGATACCTAAAAGAAAATAAGGAATGAGGCACATTACAGAGTCCTGCCAAACAACATAATCACCCTGATGGCAACTCTGAATCACATATGAGTAGAAGATTTAAAAGTGAAGGATTTTGTTTCACTGGGACAAGCCCTACCCCCCACTAATCTCTGTAGGTAGTAAAGGAATACTAAAAGTATTTTTATTTTCTCTGTCCATAACCCTTCAGGGCTGGAGGTGAACTGGGTACTGCTATGCAAATCACATTACTACATTTGTACCTTCTACAACAGATTATGGAGGAGATTAATCTCAAATATCCACAAAATGGTGGAATACAAAGTGTGAAAGGATATAGCTTCCCACTGTGTTCAGATCAGAATCTATTAGAGAGACACCCTTTACTTCCAGCAGGCCTTCAAGGAGGAAGTCAGCTGTTGTCTAGTACCTTTAACAAAAGAATCCACATAATATAATGTAGTGGGCTAATTTACATAAGACTTTTGAATAGTTCATTTACAGGAATTGGCTATAGCGTAAGTGAACAAATAAGATTGCTTATAGCAATAAATTGTGCAAGTTTTGTGGCTATTGCAAACCACACAATTTTTTTCTCTAAGAGATTTTTTAACTATGTAAACAGTTGAATGTCACAAAGATTCTTGTTCTTTTTCCTTTGAATATGGAAGAAAAAAACTGTGATCATGATAACAAGAAACAAGATGAATAGAAGCTATATAAAATATTTGCCACAATTATTGAGTCCATATCTCTTTACTCACTGTACTTTTATGATTCCTGGCATGTTAATATTTGTTATCCTTACCTTCTTTATCTTACTACAAAGAGCAGTAAACAGCACAGTTCTGGAAATTTCAAAGAGTTTTTTTTTTGTCAACAAGATTATTTTCTCCAAGGGTTCCTTATCAAATGCCATTATGATCTACAGGTTAGTTTAATTTTAACCAAGACTAGTTTCAGTTTTAAAGCATATGATTTTGACTCCAAAACAGATTATTGAGTAGCAGCTAAATAAAAGCAAGGTTTATAGAGTGGCTAATGGTAAACATGAAACATTCCTTAAGTGGAAATTTTAAAATGTCTCCTGGGCAAGTATCTTTTGGACAATTTTGGTGTTAATTTATAACAAAATAGGCAAAGCAAGTTAGACAGTTTTTTGTTTTGTTTTGTTTTGTTTCTTACTGAAGAAATTCTTAGAGCTTTCCCTATGGTTATATGCACTATGAATCTTTGAGAGAAAAATATAGCGTACAGCCCTTCTCAAATTTACCTGATTGAAAATACCTATTTTTTTTTCTTGGAGAATCTTCCTTGAGTAGTTTTCTGGATAGCAAACCTAGAGATTGATCATGGGTCACCTTGCTATTAAGATGTGGACCAGGCACCTTGGCAGAATGGGCTTCACCTTCTATATTAGAAAGGCTGAATCTCAGGCACTGCCCAGACCTGCTGAATTACCATCTGTAAGATTCCCAGGGTGATACTTTGCATATCCAAGTTTGAGAACCCTTTAGTTAGAAGATAATTCTGGGTCCAATGTGAA
The DNA here is from genome assembly GCF_023721935.1 of Panthera uncia. Taxonomy (NCBI): domain Eukaryota; kingdom Metazoa; phylum Chordata; class Mammalia; order Carnivora; family Felidae; genus Panthera; species Panthera uncia. Next base: position 84,878,385 of record NC_064810.1, read on the forward strand.
AAATACTTATGTTTAGATAAGTGTAATGCATTGTCATCTTTCTGCAATTTAAGTGGAGAGGATCAGAATAGGCCACCCCAAAATATGCCACTTTAGCATAAGGATTATTTTTAGCTGAAGCCATTGAAAATCAACAGATGCCTTCCCTTTATGTGCCTAAAAGCAGAGCATCAATTTTCCTTTGAAGAAGGTGCCCACCTCCCATACCAGGGAAAGAAGAGATACTTTTGTCATCTAAGATGGGGAGTTGACACCAAGATGAGTTTGCATAAACAGACCTTACTAAAATAGCCCTTATCTTGGGGTGCCTGAGTAGTTCAGTTGGTTAAGTGGCCAACTCTTGATTTCAGCTCAGGTCATGATCTCATGATTTGTAAGTTCGAGCCCCACATCAGGTTCTGTGCTGACGGTGTGGAACCTGCTTGAGATTCTCAATCTCTCTGTCTCTCTCTCTCTCTCTGTCTCTCTGGCCCTCTTCCACTGGCTCACATGCACGTGCATTCATTCTTTTTCTCTCTCTCTAAATAAATATATAAACTTTAAAAAAAGAAATAAAATAAAATAAAATAGTCCTTATCTTTTATTAGTTCCCCCATATATTTCTTAGTCATTTCCCCACAATTTATTGTCCCTTGGTGCCCCAAACCCTCTTTGTTAAAAGAGTCTATAAGCCCAGAGTCTAACTATTTCTTTGAGTTTTACTTCTTTTCTATGAACTCCTGGGCACATGAATATTAGTAAAAATTGTGTGTTTTTTCTCCTATTAATGTCTATTGTTAGTTTAATTTGGAGACCCCCATTTACTGAATATAAGAGTAGAGGAAACTTTTTCCTATCCAGTATAAGCTTAATGAAGGCAAGAATTGTTTTTGCACAGATGTATCCCAAGCACCCAAACAGTGTCTGTGGAACATTATAGGTATTCAACAAATGTCTGTGGAAGTAATGACTTATTGTCCTATCCAACTGATTAATTATACATTATATGATCCTCATAGTATTTAATCTTAATGGAACATTATCTAGATTTTGATGCCTTAAGGAGTTGAGCATGGATTTAGGAAGAAGAAATGGTGGTTTTTCCAAGAGGCCTCACTGCAGAATAACTTTCAGCCTCCCAAATAGACTTAAATGTATTGCGTACATTATCAAGACTATATTTTTAAAAATCTGGCTGTGGGGAAATAACTAATAAGTATACATCCTATACGTCATGGAAGTGAGATTTCCTACAAGTGTTTTATTATTCTCATCCCTAGATTGACTGTATTTTAGTAACTTTTCTCCCAAGTTCTCTAACATTAATATATATATATATATATATATATATATATATATATATATTACTGTATGAGGTGTCTTTCTGCAATGATTTCTTTGGTGTATGTTTTTCACTCTGGACCTATTTCTTCCTCCTTCCTTTAATTCTCAGAGTCACATTCTTGTAGATTGCAAACCTTAAACTGCCACATGATTTCAAATACTAATGTGGTTTGCAATTAAGTTCCTGATCTTTATAAATTGAGATAATGTATTTAACTCCTATTAAGAGTAATTATGGAACATCTTTGATGTGGAATTATAAAATATGGACACATTTTCTGATTCAATAATATAGAGCTTTCATATCTAAAAATACTATAAAAGCATAATTCCAAATAAATGTGCAGTTGATGAAATCAAGGGCACCTTTATGTGATGACAAATGGGTTGCTGTTTGTATAGGGTTTGAAGACATACTGAAGAATCTCCTTTCCTCTACCATTACCACCAAATAGTTCCCCTTATAATATTAATATTGACTTACACTTGGTGAGTAGTAATTCTGTAAGAAATCCAATCCTTTACCTTTGGACTTGCATTTTCTTCCATGTCTATTTTTTCTAGCTAATCCCTCCATACCTTATGCTCTAACCCACTGGACTGCTTGACATTCCTCAGCATTTCATTGCTATGGACCTATGCTCAAGCCATTTCCTGAAATACTCTTCCCAGTGTTCTCTCTGCTCATTTCTCTGCCTATATACCTATAAAGTGAATTCACACAAAGTATAAACCCTTCAGAGCATAGTTCAACTATTAGCTCTAGGAAGGCTTCCCTAACTTCTCAGCTGAACTCCACTGTACTGGGTGTTGTTTCTATTCCAGATAAACCACTTTATATTATTCTGTTTGGGAATATCTTGGTTCTGTATCTCACTACATATGCCCAATTAGGGTCTGCTAAATTATGAGCTACTCAGGGATGGGTGTCATGTTTTTTATCTGCATATTCCTAGTACCTAGTATCACAGACTAATTCATTTATCCAATAAGCATTCTAAAGAACTTAAAAGAATGACAGACCAGTGAATAAATGAATAATTTGGTCCCAAAAGTATGTAAGCAATGCAACTCTTCTAAGCAAGACATACCCAAATCCAACTTAGTATGCCATTCCTTTCTTCGTTCATTCTTCACATGCTTTATGTAATGTTATATTATAACAATAACCACAATTTATCAAGCATCTAGCATGAAGCAAGTACTGTGCTAGGTTCTTTGAAACAGAGACACAAATACCTTACTTTGAAGTTCTCAGGGTTCTCATGGTCTTCTCAGATTCCAAAAAAATAAATAACTTCTTTGGCAGTTTGTGTCTTTCAAGAAATTGATTCATTTCATCTAAATTATTGAATTTATGGGTTTAAGTATTCCTACTAGAACAGATGTTTGTACACTTTCATCTTCTTAGTGGCTTTATTCACAAAAGTGAAATAAGCTAGATACAAAAGGACGAATACTATATGATTTCACTTATATGAGGTGCCTAGAGTAGTCAAATTAATAAAGACAGAAAGTAGAAGGTGGAACTCGGGGGCAGAAGGAAATGGGGAGTTATTATTTAATGGGTATAGAGTTTGGGAAGTAGAAGTTCTGGAAATTGATGGTGGTGATGACTGCACAACATATATTTAATGTCACTGAACTGTATATGTAAAAAAGGTTAAAATGGTAAATTTTATATATATATCTTACCAGGATAAAAAAATCCCTGGGGCACCTGGGTGGCTCAGTCAGCTAAGCATCTGACTCTTGATTTCAGCTCAGGTCATGATCTCACAGTTTGTGGGTTCAAGCCCTGCACTGGGCTCTGCATTGACAGCACAGAGCCTGCTTGGGATTCTCTCCTCTCTCTCTCTCTCTCTCTCTCTCTCTCTGCCCCTACCCCACTTGCACTCTCTCTATCAAATAAATAAATAAATAAATAAATAAATAAATTCCTCATGATTAAAGTAAGAAATATAACAAACTAAAACAAAAACACTGGAAGAAAATATGGAATATTTTTAAGTTTGAACAAGAAAAGACACAATAAATAAAATTAATAGATTATATAAAGGAATAAAATTCATACTATTATTTCATACTATAAAAGAATCCCTTCCAAACAATAAGAGAAAACAAGTAAACCAAATAGAAAATGGACAAATGATCTGAACAGACAATTCAGAGCACACGCCTCAAAACCATACAAAACTAATTCCACATTGATTATTAAACACAACAAACTAACTACAAAATTTAGCAGAAAATAGAGCACATTTTAGAAATGCTTGCTACATAAAATACCAAATCCAGAAACTATAAGGAGAACATCAACAGATTTGACTAACCCCAAATTTTAACCCCATCTACAAGACACCATAAAAAAGTAAAATGATGATGACAGATTAGTATACAAATCATATAAAGAACACCTATCAATTAATTATAAAAGAAAAAAATAAAGCAAATGGAAGAAAGTCAAGAATTTGAATAATTCACAGAAGAAATACAAATGGCTAACAAACATGAAGGGATAACTTTATAAATAATCAGGGAAATGCATTTAAAAATATTAATGGAATAATTTTTACTATTAGATTCATAATAAAAATTTAAGAGAAATAATATGCAGAGTTGGCAAGGCAAGTTCCTCACCACTCTACAGGAAATATAAATCTGTACCAAAATTTTTAAGGGCAATCACAAGCTTGATCAGAATTTAAAATTGGCATATCTTGGGGCTCCTGGGTGGCTCAGTCGGTTAAGCATCCAACTTCAGCTTAGGTCATGATCTCAAGGTTCATAGGTTCAAGCTCCATGTCAAGGGCTCTGTGCTGACAGCTCGGCGGAGCCTGGAACCTGCTTTGGATTCTGTGTCTCCCTCTCTCTCTGCCCTACCCCTTTCATGCTCGCTCTCTCTCTCTCTCTCTCTCTCTCTCCTCTCAAAAATAAACAAGCATTAAAAAAATAATAAAATTTTTAAAAATGGCATATCCGATGACCAACAATTATTTGTAAGAATTTATTTGATATATAAAAAAAAGATGTTCACTACAATATGATTGTAATAATAAACCATTGAAAACTAAACAAGCATCCATAGAGAAATTCTTAAATTATCAGTTGTTAATACTATGGGCTACCATACAACAGTTAAAAATAATGAACTAGTGTGGGGAATAAGCTTAGGAATTTTGCACCAATGGGTTAACAAGGTTTAGGATGAAAGCATCCAAGATTAGGTAAACAGGGCAAAAGCACCCCCAGCCCCAGTATAGAACAAAGGCATAGAGAAATAAGAAGCCACAGGATGAAAACATCCAAGATTTGATAATAAAGGCGGAAGTGCCCCAACATAGTACAATAACAGAAAGCTGCTTTCACAGGAGGGAAGGACCAGGATAGGTAAATAGGTAAATAGGGATATAGACTGCCAGCAGGGTGAAGTTGCCCAGAGCCGAGCTAATTAGCAAAAGAAAGGTGTCTTGTTGACCCTAAGGTAGCAGGTTCTATCTCTCTTATCCCCTAGGCAAGTTAAGATAAACAGAAGGTGTCTGGTGCCTGCTGTAAATAGCCATCTGCCCAGCACCAGGATTTTGTTTTGTATTGACCCAAACCCCTAACACTGCATATCTTCGAAACCCCCTTTCTCTCACACACATAAGTTATATTCACGGTTTCATTGTCTCTTTCTGCATGTCCATCACACTTGTAGACCTTCTGATCCTAATAAGAATGGACCAAGGACCGTTAACTCTTGTCTCCTCCTGAACATTAGCCTCTCTTGCATTTTAATTCTGCACCTGCTGTCTTGGTGGATAAGAAGGAGCTCCAGACCCAGAGTCTATGACAAGTTAGATGTATAAATACTATCAAGGAAGTCTCATAGATTTAGTGAGTAAAAAGAAAAAAATGTAGAAAAATACCTATAGTATGAGCTCATTTTTATAATTTTACAATAAAAATTACAATAAAACTGGGGCATGTGGGTGGCTCAGTCAGTTAACTGTCCTTAGCCTGGAGCTTGCTTCAGATTCTGTGTCTCCTTTTCTCTCTACCCCTCCCCTGCTCATATGCTGACTCTCTCTCTCTCTCTCAAAAAAAATAAAACATTTTTTAAAAATTTTAAAAATTACGATAAAATTACCCAAAAAAGCCATATCTAATTTGTTTCTGAGTGGTAATAAAGGGAGTCTTTTTCCCCCCACACATGATATTTTTCCCAAGAATGTATTCATGTATTTTATTTTTAGAATATATGGAATGCAAACACTTGTGTATTGTTAGCAGAAAAATTTTTAAATAGGGAAACATAGACTCAGAGGTTTTGAAATTCAGAGTTTCTTTTTTAAAAAAATTTTTTTTCATGTTTATTTATTTTTGAGAGAGACAGAGACAGAATGCGAGTGGGTTAGGGGCAGAGAGAGAGGGAGACACAGAATCCAAAGCAGGTTCCAGGCTCTGAGCTGTCAGCACAGAGGCCAACGCGGGGCTCCAACTCACGAGCTGTGAGATCATGACCTGAGCTGAAGTCAGATGCTCAATCGACTGACCCACCCAGGCACCCCAGAGTTTCTTTTTTTTTTAATGTTTATTTATTTTGAGAGAGAGAGCACAAGTAAAGGAGGGAGAGAGAGAATCTCAAGCAGGCTCTGTGCTGTCAACATAGAGCCCGACATGGGGACTCAATCCCACAAACTGTAAGATCATGACCTGAGCTGAAATCAGGATTGGATGCTTAACTGACTGAGCCACCCAGGCACCCCTGAAATCCAGAGGTTCTGAAAGCTCACAATATGTAGTTCAGAATCAAGAAAGGCCTGAATGAAGACTCCAGTAATACTGTACATTGCAGGGTCTATCCATACTCTTTCCTCACTTCAAAAGAGGAGATTCTCCCTAGGGCTTTTGAGGACTTCTATTTCCTGTTCTTTTCTCCTTTTCTCCCTGGTTGTCCCCATAGCACTGGTCAAGAATGAGAAAGTCCTACGAAAGGATTAATCCAAAGCAATGAAAATCTCCCACAATCTTTTCTGATCCAAATTTTTGACAAACCTTCAACAAGCTCTGCTTACTTAGGTTGGAGTCCCGTGAGCTTAACATGGTAGTCCCACCATCAGCAGCCATACCACACCATACCACACCCACCAGCCTGAGACAGACACTCCTTTTCTCACCATATATACAAAGCATGTGGTCATTGAGTGCCTCAAGTAGATGCTCAGTTGTCCATGTCCTTTTTTCAGGCTACTCATCTGTTTTGGTAAATTTTCCTACCAATGACTCCTTATCAGGAACAGTAAAGGTTAGATATCATTTAGTTAAGATGAGTAGTTCTGTTTAATAGGAGCCAGGAGCTGTGGCCCAGAAAATGCAAAAATATGTATATGCATTACTCTATTTAGCTTCCTAAGTTAATTGTGAGATACAAGTTATTAATATCCTCATTTTACAGGTGAGTAAACAAACAGTAGCTTAACGGTGTTGAGTAATTATCCAAGTTCACTTGGTTAATGAGTTGTAGAGTTAAGATTTAACCCCAAATTCAAACCCAATCAGTCTGATCCCTAACCCTGTAAACTTAACCACCACATAAGGATAAATATGGGCTCAACAAGGAAATATTATTACTCAAAAAAAATGCAACCTGTGGCTTACAACATTTTAATGCAAGCAATTTACTTACTTCTGAGGATATTTACATGACCAGAGTTACATGAAATAGCAGGATCACGTCCAACAGTATGAGTGAACTTACTGATTTCACTCTTGAAAATTCTGCCAGCAAAACCATGTCATCTTTCCCATTTTACAGGTAATACCAGCCAACAGGTTTAAAATCAACTTAAAGCATGTCCATTCATGATTCATTATTCTGGAAAACCTCCCTCCTATATTCATCAAGGAGAATAAATTCTTCTCTAAGGAGCCCTCAGAAAAGCCTGTGTCAAGAAATGATTCAAAGTTTATTCAGATTTTAAGTGCCTTAAAAGTTAGGGTAGATAACTTTCTTCTATCTCCAGTACAGGGATTGCCATGTACCTTTCTAGACTCCTATTAGGAAAGCATACTCCTTTATATTCATTCCAGGCTGGAGACCTGAGAGAAGCAAAGAAATGCTCTGAGGCCTAGTGGAAGAAAGCATTCACATCAGGCACCTAGATATCTTCTCCCTATACATCCAACTACATAAAACAGGGATTTAATGAGAAGAAGAAGCTGGAATAAATGAGAGAAGCCTCCAAATTTTAATGACTTAATACTTTTACTTCAGAACCCATAAACAATCCTACCATCTTTATTTTTTATCTCACCGGGGGGAATCTCAGCCTACTACATGATTTAAAAAAAAAAAATACACCACAGAATCAAATTTCTCCTTTCTTCCCAACCTCCACTTCCAGCTCTGAGCACAGTTTTGAAAGCAAATCTTCGCTATTATTCTTACAGAGAAAGAGTTCTGGCATGGATGAAAACTCAGAGTAAGACAAGCACAAAAGGTGTTTTGTTTCTTTCAAATCAGCATAATTTATACAGTTGTGTATAAGAGCAAAGCTGTTTCAGGGAAGCAGATGTGAGCAGGGACTTTCAAGTTTTGGCATCATGTCCCTCAGAGTCATTTTCCTTCTACCTTTAGTGTTTCCACTCAAACAATCAGAAAAAAATAGAGACTAAAGAGAACCCTGAATAAAGAGAACCAAATTAGTCAGACAATAAGGACACTCTGCTTTCTTTTCAGAAGCTACCTCACTTTAAAAACATCTTTAAGATAAAAGAGCAGAATACAAGTTATAAGTTTAAAGAAGGCAAGCTGCCTCAAGTTTTATAAAATTCATCTCTTTCCTCATGGCTCTGACACAGATTGGAATTTTCAGAGAGGGCCAACTCTTGCCCAGAGGTGATTTTTTTTAGTTTATTTATTTATTTTGAGAGAGAGAGAGCAGGGGAGGGGCAGAGAGAGGAAGAGAGAGGATCCCAAGCAGGTTCCACTCTGTCAGTGCAGAGCCCGACACGCAGTTCGAACTCGCAAATCATGAGCTCATGACCTGAGCTGAAACCAAGAGTCTGGACACTTAACAGATTGAGCCTCCCAGGCTGTCTGCCACCCAGAGGTGAATTTGACACATACTTTCATACTCTAGAGGAGAAAAAAAAGCAAATGAAAGAGTTGAATCTGGGGGCTCTTAGATGGCTCAGTCAGTTAAGCATCCAACTCTTGATATAAGCTCAAGTCATGATTTCACAGCTCCCAAGATAGAACCCTGCATTAGGCTCTGTGCTGACAGTGTGGACCCTGCTTGGGATTTTCTCTCTCCTTCTCTCTCTCTGCCCCTCCCCACTCATTCTCTCTCTCTCTCTCTCTCAAAATAAATAAATATATTTTTTAAAAGAAATCAAATCTGTTGGATGAATGAATGAATGAATGAATGAATAAATAATACCCTTCCATAATTATTGCTTATGTTCAAATTGAATAACATTGGCAATACAGTTTTAGTTTGTGGGCCAAAGCACATTTTACTTTCTTTTAGGTTATCAATATATCTTTTTATTGACCCCAAATTAATTCAACTATGTGTAAAGGAAATAGCCCTATTGATTCCCCAACTCTCTACCTATGCCTTAGCATCTATAAAGAGGGCCTACCTGGTATGGGAGCACAAAAAAAATAGCTAACACTCATCAAGTGCTATGTATGGGCCAAACAGAGAGTAAAAAGCATTCTCTGTATATTATCTCATTTAATCTCCACATTTAGCCCAACCAAATGTCTTATTATTAATGTTGTTATTATTATTATTTATACATGAGGGATCTGAGCCTCAAATATGTTAAGTAAGTTGAGTTTACACAGCCAATAAGTGGCAGTGCCAGAGTTTGGAAGTCCAAGTCTGCTTTTTGAAACTGTGCTTTTAATTATGATATATTGTATTAGAAAGATCATAAGTTTTGGAGATATCCATACTCCAGAGCCAAATCCCAGCTTAATCATGTACTATCTGTGTAACATCAGGAAAATTGCTTCACCACTCTGAGGCTCGAATTCCTCAAATGTATATATAACAAGATGTCTCCAAGCATTATTGGGAAGTTTAGAAGCAGTTTAGCATGGGCCTCAATTTGTAAAGGATTGTAAATACATGGAGCTATTGTTTTAGTGTTATTAATTATATTAAAGAATCCAATAATCGGAAATTGCCCATTCCATCCCAGTAGCTTGCTGACAATTTGGAATATATGATTCTATGGCTTCCCTCTCAGGTCTATCCTTTAAAAATTAGTGAATTTTTGAAGAACATTTTGATAATAAATAGGTCAAATTACATTTCTACCTTTTCAAAAGAAAAAAATTCCATCAAGTACATTCCCACCTTCATTGCTAGGAGCTAATATAAAAGCTGCCATATCAGCAGAGATTGTATTATTCTAGAATTTTTTCTCCTAGAACTTTGTGGAATGCACTATTCTCTTAGAATTCCATTTCCCTTCCCTTTTGAGGACACAAAAGCAATAGTATAGTGTCAGCCACTGCAGAGCTGCAAAAATGTTTTTGTATTTCTATTTTGTACGTGAAAATTAAATTTAATTATTCCTCAACATGCCAAAGACACTCATCAAGTTAGGCTGGTTTATGCTGAGTGGAAACTGTGAATAAGATTTAATTTGGAAATACTTGTTTCCAAAAATCTTCCTGAACTCTGAGGAAGAATTACTATTTGTGGCAATACATATGGGAAACCTACTGTGCTGACTAAGAAATGCCATTTGAGGTGGAAAAGCTGTGAAATGCACTGCACCTATTAATTCCATCACATAGTAAATCTTTCACTGAAAAGTTATGCACTATAAAGCTTTGTCCCTAGGAACCAGCCCCAGGAAGTTATGATTGCATTAAAAGAGTCAGTAGGTATTTACAGAACATATCAACCTTATCATATTTGATAGAATCCTTTCAAAAGAAAAAAAGATTGCTGACAGGCAAAAACATGGTCATCATGCATGTCTGGGATGTTTTGAAACTCTTGATAAAATATCAGAAGAAAATATATTACACCCAGGCTATAATGAGTTGTTTTGTGTCTAAGTAACTTAGATGGACAAAAAATATGCAACTGAGGAAAGAAAGAAAGGGGATATGGGAGCAAGAGATATGCCTGGTAGCTGATCCCACACAGACTTTTCTGTTGGGTGGCTTTGTTCTACTGTTTACTATGTTTCTTTGAGTAAGTCAATCACCCATTATGAGCCAGAGTTTCCTCATCTGTAAAATGAGGAAATGATATTGTTGGATGGCTGTGAGGATTAAATGAGATAAAAGATATAAATTTCTCATAGGTAAAAGGCCAATAAATAGCAGCTCTCATATTTCTTAGTTTGGTTGTAGCACTGTTCATAGAGTGAATGGAAGCGGTGAGGAAGCAGTCTCTAGAAATGATTTCAATGAGGAAAAATGTGATTCTTTAAAAAAGAGTTTTGTTTCGGGGCGCCTGGGTGGCTCAGTCGGTTAAGCGTCCGACTTCAGCTCAGGTCATGATCTCGCAGTCCGTGAGTTCGAGCCCCGCGTTGGGCTCTGGGCTGATGGCTCAGAGCCTGGAGCCTGCTTCCGATTCTGTGTCTCCCTCTCTCTCTGCCCCTCCCCCGTTCATGCTCTGTCTCTCTCTGTCTCAAAAATAAATAAAACGTTAAAAAAAATTAAAAAAAAAAAGTTTGTTTCAACGTTTACTTATTTTTGAGAGACAGAGACAGAGTGTGAGCAGGGGAGGGGCAGAGAGAGAGGGAGACACAGAATGTGAAGGAGGCTCCAGGCTCTGAGCTGTCAGCACAGAGCCTGATGTGTGGCTCAAACTCACAAACCCTGAGATCATGACCTGAGCCAGACGCTTAACACACTGAGCCACCCAGGTACCCTGGACAAGTATGATTCTGATGGGACAGGCAGAACATGTCTGGGAGATGAGGATTTGACGTCAGTTTCAAATACATAAAATTTCAGATGCACATTAGACCAAACAACCAGAACACACATTTCTTTAGTCTTTGAGATGAAAGTTATTATGAGGAGTTAGATAAAGCAGATCCCTAAATTAGCCAAATACATTTTTTTTAATCAAATACTTTTAACAAGAGCTACAGTACAGGTAAGCCATTCCCTCATAAATATTTGAAAAACACGGAGGAATTGCATAGTAGTCAGGGTTATTCAGAAAAAAAAAGTCATAGAAGCTGAGAAGTCCCATTATCTGACATCTGGAACCTACAGACCCAGGAAAGCTGGTGGTATGGTTGCACTCTGAGTCTGAAATTCCAAAAACAAGAAGAATCATTGGTGCAAGTTCTAGTCCAAATCTGAAGGCCTGAGAACTGGAAAGCCAATTGTATAAATTCCAGTCAGAGTATGAAGTCCTGTGAACCAGGAGCACCAGTGATCTAAAGGTGGGAAGAAACTGATGTTGCTCCCAACTCAATCAGTCAGGCAGAGAGGGAATTTTCCCCTTCCAACAGTTTGTTCTGTTCGTTCTGTTTAGTCCTCAGTGAGATAGATGATGCCTATCCACATTGGGGAGGGCAATTTACTTTACTCAGTCTGCAGATTCAAATGCTAATCTCTTCCAGAAACACCCTCACAGATATATGCAGAAATAATGTTTAACCAAATATCTGGGCATCTGTGACTCAGTCAAGGTGACACATGAAATTAACAATTTCAGATTGTATATAGAATCCAGGGGAATTGTGACTGGTGACAAAGTTAGAGGAGTCCATATTTCATGAACAGATACTAGAAAAAGGAAATTTGACTTTTCTAAACCCTTCTATGGTTGTAGTAATAGGTCTAGCAATAACATTTTTATAGTAATGAAGAAGAATCCTTTATATTAGTTAACTTCTTCACCATAGGCAAAAGTGCACTCATATCTAATATCTTACATATGCAGCCCCATGAGGTAGGTAGAGCCAATCAACTTACAGATGAGGAAAACAAAGCTAGGAGAGGTAACATGGTTTGCACAAGCTCATTCAGCCGGTAGTAGGAAAGCACAATAAGCATAAAAGTTCATCTGATTCAGCCCAGCATCCTCAACACCACACGGTACTGCCTATTATTATTCCTAAATTTTTTAAAGTTATGGTACAATATGTTAATTTCCTATGACTCTCCATCTATCATAAAACAAATTTTCAAATAGCAATTTTAAAATGTCCTGTTGCCTTTAGGTCATCAGTTACATTGGTGCAATCCCACCAACACATCCCTTAATGCTTTTCTAATGAGATAGAATTTCCCATAAACAACATGCCAAAGTCTTGATACCTAAAGTAATCGCATGCCATGTCAATCACTATCTCTCACTTGTTGCCACTGCTGCTCCCACTTCAGTGCACAACTTTGCATGGATAGAAAATTGTTAACCATGTCACTAGACTTTGAAGATAAAATTACGAAGTGCCAAAAGGAGCTGGCAGGTTATAAATGGGTATCATTTATTCATATCTCATGATAATATCTACAGACTCTAGGAATTCTGATAGCAATTCCTAACTACCACTTATTGACAATAGCATCCAGATTTGTGGGGTTTGTGTTCCTGACTGCTGAAATGTAGTAGGGAGATTAAGAATACACACACACACACACACACACACACACAATTATAATTAATTTTGGCAGCCATCATATATCCTCTATAAAGAAAGAGTGGCAGTTGATTGCAAAAAAAAAGATATAGGTTGTAGAGTGGTTATTTTTGTTCTGAAAAGTTCATGCTCTTGAAATGACTTTCATTTAAAACTAGCTACTTTGTATTTTATATTTAGAAGACTTAAGTGTTTCATTATGCACTTAGTACATACAATTTTAATTCATTTTCTATCTTCCACAGCTTTTAAATTGGACCATTTTATGAACTTCAGTGAAAATAAAAAGCAAAAATGCTATTTACTTTTCTCTTTGTCTCTCCTTCTTGCTGTATCATCTTTTACAATAATGGTGCCAAAAATTCTCAGTATTATTACTCATTGACTTCTCTGCATGTCTATGTGCTTTATATAATGTACACACATATGTTACAGAGCCTAAATTCACATGACAGAGCTTATAGGAACTTTAGAGACCACCTAATTGAGGCTTGACTCAAGCCCCCTCATTTTATAAAGAAATCTAAAGCTCAAGGAGTCAGGTGACTTTCCCAAGATTACATTGCTGGCTGGTCAGAATTGGCACAAGAATTTAGCTTTCTATCCAAGGATTTTTCCATTTTATTTATATAAAACACCATAAATTTGGGGCGCCTAAGTGGCTCTGTCGGTTAAGCATCCGACTTTGGCTCAGGTCATGATCTCAATTAGAGCCCCGCATAGGGCTCTATGCTGACAGCTCAGAGCCTGGAGCCTGCTTCAGATTCTGTGTCTCCCTCTCTCTCTGCCCCTGCACTGCTCATGCTCTGTATCTCTCTGTCTCAAAAATAAATAAAAAGTTTAAAAAATAAAAAATAAAAAAATAAACATTATAAATGTGAATGTTAGTATTTTTCATTAATTAGCATCTAGCAATAAATAGAAAAAGTCATGATTCTTCTCTCAACGTAAGTTGAAAGGTTTCCTCTTAGGAGTAATGACCTTTCCTTCACATTACCCAGCAATTGACCACTTATATGATGTGTGAAGTCTGAATTTTACTCAGATTTGTAATATTTAGGCAGTCTAGCATTTCATTGTGAGGTGGTTTTGTAGGACCTTTCATTACTAGGCTTTCTGTCCTCTCTGGCTAGACCATAATTTGACCCTTTGTATTGAAAATTAAATAAAAAGAATTTCATTCTCTTTATACCACATATAATGCAACTAATCTCTAGATATTTTCTATAATTATTGCAGACCTCCAAAGCCTTCTTTGATAGTCCAAACAGTCCTGACCCCTGGAGGTGATATAATTTGTGTGGTAAAAGGGGTGAGCACAGAAATTTGCCAGCAATGTCCAGGCAAGTCCCTATAAGAAAAACTATAGGACAGTTACAGGAAAAGTGGCTGAGGAGTGGGGAGGAGTGGGAAAGAGTGACCTCTTTTATACCTTTAATGGGGCAGAAATCATGTGTCCACATGCTATTCAATATAAATTCTTTTTATTTTGTTTGTGATATACAGGATGAGTTTCTGTCTGATTTATTTGTACATCAACATGTGTATATATGTGTATCACAACAGTAAGCAAGCAGGATTTCTAAACAAAGAGGCTTTAGTTGAGATCTACCCCTTCCCCATCCTCGTTGCAGATGTACAGTACTTCTTTTGGGAAGGGATACATGACCTGGCAGTACTTTGCTTCAGAGAAGTCAATCATGGTCACAATCTTTCCATCTATCTTCTTCTGATGGAAAGAAAAAAATCATGTAGGAACTCTTAACCCCATAGAGAACTTCTTTTTCACTGGTCTTCTATAATAGAAGAGTAATAATACATGTCCATTTAGTGCCTGGGCAAATTCAAACTTACATTTTTCTTCTGATCAAGCATATTTCTGGTCTTTTCCAAAAGGTTTTTGCTTTCTTTTACTAAAGGTTTTTGCTTGTTCGTGATTTACTCAATTATTGCCTAATACGTTCCAGGCACTTTTCTAGGCATATTAAGATGAAGAAATACAGTGCCATCTTCAAGAAACACATCATCTTATGAAAGTAACAGGTTGGTAAACAAATATTTGTCTTTATATTCCTATAAACAATCCAAACCCCCAAAGACCTACAGCTTCAATCTTATGTTATGTTCCCTTCTGGTCCCTCTAGGTGTTTATCTTACTTTAGAGCAATTATGTCTTTTAAATCTTCTCTGTATGAATGATTTATCATGAAGTGTATTTGGAGCAGCGTTTCTCAGCTTAAACTTGAACTCAAACCAATTGGAATAAGAAGTCCCCAAATTTGATATGCTCATAAATATTTTATAAAATATGGAAATTAGCTGTTAACTGAAAATTAAGAACAAATGAACACAGGCCTCTTGGTTTTAAAAGTATTTTATAAAGAAAATTATTTTAAACTATTTACTAAAATAATTTCATGCAAAAATAATGTAATGAGTCCCCATGTACCCATCACTTAGCCAGTTACAACCAGTCCACTCTCCTTGTTTCATCTTTTTTTTCTTTTTCCTTTTTGTTCTTTTATGGAAAGTGCTAGAGCATTTTAAAGCAAATCCACAGAACTGTATCATTTCTCCCATAAAAACTTGATACCTTAATAGAAGATTATTCTTAAAGAACATATACACACACACAAAATAATATTATGACACCCAACACAATTAACTATAGTTCTTTAGTATCTAATTCCTTGTTTATGTTTAATTTTCCCCAACTGTCTCAAAAATTGTCTTTTTAACACTTGATAAAGGACCATTTTGCAACTGGTAGATTTTTCTATTAAGTCTCTTTTAATGGGCATCCTTGTACTCACCCCCCCCCTTTTTAATATCATTTATTTTGGGGGAAAACTAGAATTTCTTACATTCTGGATTTGGCTTATATATTTTTGCAGTATAAATTAGCATACAGGATTTTGTTTCCCTTTTTTTTTTTTTTTAATTTCTTAAAACTAGTACTTATATCTGCAGGCTTAGTTAAATCAAGTCCTTTTTTCAGGGATATTTTTTTTTTCAACATTTTTTTATTTATTTTTGGGACAGAGAGAGACAGAGCATGAACGGGGGAGGGGCAGAGAGAGAGAGGGAGACACAGAATCGGAAACAGGCTCCAGGCTCCGAGCCATCAGCCCAGAGCCTGATGCGGGGCTCGAACTCACAGACCGCGAGATCGTGACCTGGCTGAAGTCGGACGCTTAACCGACTGCGCCACCCAGGCGCCCCTCAGGGATATTTTATAGGTAGTACTGTGTAATTTCTATTGCTTTACATCATGTGACACATAATATGTGTTTGGTTTACGTTTGGTGACATTAAGATTAATTACAGGGCTCAGGTGGTGTCAGTTCAGATCCATTCATTATAATTTTCCATTAATCATTCACCTAATGGTTTTAGCAGACACTGTTGATTGTAACCTACATTCATTAGTTCATTAGGTATTGCAAAATAGTTATTTTCTAATTCTGTCATTTATCCTGAGTTTATTAGCTGTGATTCTTTTCTAAAGAAGAATTTCCCTTCACCAGCTATTTGGTGCCCTAAAATAGTGTGATGAACAAAAAGAAGAATAAATGATTGATCCTCTACCTTTATTTATCAATTTTGAAAATAATGAGTTGGTGCCCTATCTTGCTTTTCTACTGGGTCTTTATGATGGTTTAAAATATCACAATATTATTTTTCATTTTCATTTAGCACTTGTTTATCTTACATGGTTCCTTTTCTATGACATCTCAGTCTGATTTCAAAAAGGAACATTCTCTTAAATCTTAAATCTTCTTGAGACCATAAATCATGAATCTACTGAAAATTCTTCTTCTTTGTATAAGTCAGGAAGGAAAAGAAGCCATGCTAGCTTTTTCAATTGGTGGAAATGTAATCTGGAACATTGGTTACAAAAGGGGTGGGGGGTCTAAAGAAATACAGAGGTAAAGATATTAGTAACAGCAAGAAACTACCACCCATGTAGGCTGAAGGACAAAAGGAAAGTGGTGGTATGCAGTGTCCACGATAATTTTATCACTAAGGCCACTGGAGCACCTGCAACTGACATTGGAGCCACTGCTATTACCACCACTACACGAAGCGTGAAACTCACATTTGCACTAATGCTGCAGTAACTGAGAAGACTTCTGTCACCGTTGCTGTTGGAACCAGAATACCTTAGCACTATGCCGATGGGGATGATAAAGCACTCCCTTCTGCCACTGCTGCTGGACTGAATTGTCTGAGAAGAACCCTTGAGCCTGCATTCAACTCTGTACAGCTGTCACTGCCAGAGGAGCTACTAAAATCCTAAAATAGGAGGAAAAATGGCTTCTTCTTTTCCTCTTGCTTGTCAGTCTAGTCTCCTGCAGTCTTCCCATTGATAGAACCTGACCAGAAGACCTACACTGGCAAGGGAGTCTTTGAAATTTAGTTTTCAGACTTCTATCTTCCTCCAATATACAGCAAAACATGATGGTGCAGAAATAAAGCTGACAGCAGATGGACAAATGACCACACATGCCCCTTTTAGTAAATCCATTATTGCAGAGGGAGCCAACTGCTCCAAATGCTCAGTAATACATGGAGCTGCAGAATTTTTTTTTTCAAAAGTCCTGTGATTTTCCTTGCTTACTATTCCATAAATAGGAAGTTTTGTGCGTGTCCACTGTGCTCATATAGTCTTAAATAAGATTTAAACCTTTCAGAAATTACAGAGAGGACTTTAGTTTCAAATAAATGGCATAAAATTTAAAAATATATAAATATTGACACCAGAGCATTTTGAGGTCAAACTATCTGGGAAAAAAAGAAGAAAACAAAGCCACGGTCTTTATTGGTAGCTTCGGATCTATAAAACATCATGGATAGGATCTCTAAGGAAAACCCTCTACCAAACTGGATCTCTGCTAGGTGATAGATTGTGTCTGGATCCAAGTTGGGCCCTTTCCAAGTAGTCAGTATACTCTTACTGCAGCCAATCTGTAAGCATGAGGGGAAGCCAAAGGGATACTCTAAAGTTCCTCAGACTGTCTTTGTATCTTAATGCAGGTCACAAAACCTTTGCCTCTCATTATAAATGTGTCATGTAAGTGGGCTTGTTTCTACTTAGTTACCTGGAATGACACCATGGGTCTCCCATCCCTTTCCCCTCATCTTATCAGTGTTTTACCTTATAGACATTTCTCCAAATGCCTGGTAGATGGTTGATACTTAGCTTTGCTTTCCAAGGCTCCTAAAAATTTCTCCTTTGTATGCTTTCTCTTTCTAGCTTTGTAAATAGGAATTAAAGAGGGGAATCTTAGGCCCTGTACTTACAAAATAACTCTGCTGAAAAATATACCTGTCCTATAATTCTTATTTCAGTACTTGCCCTAACATGCTTCATTACTTGTAGATAGCTATAAAATTTATTTTAAAATGTTTCTATCTATATGATGTATTAGTAGTTATTTCAGAAATTTTATGTTAATGTATTAAATAATATATTTATTTAATAAATTTTATTTAGTCATTTAGTGAAAAGGTAACATTTTCCTATGGTTAAAAATACAAAATATAAAAATGGTAAATAGTGAAAAACCTCCTTCCCATCTGTGTGCTTCAGCCGTTCAGTTCTTTTCCCTAGATTCAGCTCTCATGTATTTTTCCAAATATATTTTATGCATGATAGTATATCCATATATCCTGTTTTGCCTCTTGCTTTTTTCACTTAATATATACTGGAGATCACTTCATATCAGTACATAAATAAATGTCAATTCCCCCACACATAGGATAAATTCCTAGAAGTGGAGTTACTGGATTAAAGGTTATAGTTTTAGAAATTCTGATGGGTATTGCCAAATCATCCTCCATAGGAAAATTTATATTGCCATCATCAATGTATAAGAGTATCGGTTTCCTCACATTCTCACCATCACAGTGTGTTAAGCTTTTGATCTTTGACAGGTGAAGAAACTGTCATAATCAGTGTAATAAAAGAAATTCTTATATTATAAATGAAGATAAGCATTTTTGTATGATTAAGTACTATTTTTATCTCCTTTTCTGTGAACCACTGATCCATATTCTTTGTCTATTATTTTTTCAATTGATTTAATAGTCTTTTTCTTATTCATTTGTAGAAATGCTTCATTATTTCAGGAAAACTAGCCCTCTTTTTACAAGCTAAGCTGCAAATATCTTCCTATTGTATCACTTGCCTTTTGTCTTTGTTTATGGTCATCTTTCCAATTTAAAAAATATACAAAAGTGAATTTATCAAGCTTTTAATTTATGGGTTTTGAGTATTATGTCATAGCTAGAAAGAAATTTCTGAATAATTAATCTATGGATTTGAGCACCTTTACAGTCTACTAAAATGTTTAATTTATTTGTGTCTATTTCTGGGCTTTGTATTCTGTTCCATTGATCTGTGTCTACTCTATGCCTTGTGATGCAAGTATTATTCCTTTGTAATATATTTACTCTCTGGTAAGACATCTCTCCCTTGTTAATCTTATCTTTAGTACTTTAATGACTTTAGGATCTCAAGAGGTTCTGAAACTGCAGATGTAGGCCATCTTTTTTATATCCATTTAACAGGAAAAGGCATTGGGTGAGTCATAGTCTATGCAAGCATGGAGTCAGTATCCAATGTCCAGGCTTTTTTTTTTTTAATACAAGTTAGTTAACATATGGTGTAATAATGACTTCAGGAATAGAATTTAGTAATTCATCACTTACTTATAATACCCAATACTTATCCCAACAAGTGTCCTCCTTAATGCCCCTTGTCCATTTAGCCCATTCCCTCACCTAATACCCCTCCAGTAACCCTCAGCTTGTTCTTTATATTTAAGAGTCTCTTATGGTTTGTCTCCCTATTTTTATATTATTTTTGCTTCCCTTCCCTTATGTTCATCTGTTTTGTATCTTAAATTTCTCATATGAGTGAAATCATTTGATATTTGTCTCTCTATAGCTGACTTATTTCACTTAGCATAATACATTCTAGTTCCATCCACATTGCAAATGGCAAGATTTCATTCTTTTTGATGGCTGAATAACATTCCACTGTATATATATACCACGTCTTCTTTATCCATTCATCAGTTGATGGACACTTGGGCTCTTTCCATACTTTGGCTATTGTTGATAGTGCTGCTATAAACATTGGGGTGCATGTGCCTCCTGTATCCTTTGGACAGATACCTAGTAGTGCAATTACTGGGTCATAGGGTAAATCCATTTTTAATTTTTTGAGGAACCTCCCTCCTGTTTTCCAGAGTGGCTGCACCAGTTTGAATTCCCACCAGCAATGCAAAAGTGTTCCTCTTCCTCTGCATCCTTGCCAATATCTGTTGTTGCCTGAGTTGTTAATTTTAGCCATTCTGACTGGTGTGAAGTGGTATCTCACTGTGGTTTTGATTTGTATTACCCCAATGATGAGTGATGTTGAGAATTTTTTCATGTGTCTGTTTGCCATCTGGATGTCTTCTTTGGAAAAGTGTCTATTCACGTCTTTTGCCCATTTCTTCACTGGATTATTTGGGTTTTTTGGGGTGTGGAGTTTGATAAGTTCTTTATAGATTTTGGATACTCCAATGTCCAGGCTTTTTGCTGGATGCAGAGAGAATTTCGGTAAACTGGTGATTTAAAATGGTGACTTTTGTAGTCATCATAATTTAATAAATTTGGAGACTGTTAAGTAAATGTTACTGTGTAAATTTCTGCCCCATTCTGCCTGAAACTAAAGAAATGAGGGAGTTATCATTTCGGAGAGTCAATAGAAAAGCCAACACAGATAAAGGGAAAAAAAAACAGATTTGGCATTGGATCTAGAGCAAAGCATGAAGATCTTGAATCAACACTACATTTATGAAAATGGAGCCAGAGACAAGTTACGTGTCTACTTATATGCCTATTTGGGTGATCTTCAGTCATTTTTCTTAGTTTATGTGCATGATTCAGCTTCAACTCTGATGTATTAAGTTGTTACTGTCTGCTCTGGGAGAAAAGCAATATAGAGACACTTGTAAAATCCTTGTAAAATCCTGGAGTAAATTGTCTCAGTGAAAAGCCTGTTTCGTCACTTACTAGATGTGGAACTTAAACAAGATGCATGAACTCTCTGTGCAGCTCCCTCCTCCTCCCCATTTTCCCTATCTGTAAAATGTAAATAATAGTAGCTCTGCTTCATTGGGGTGTCTTGAGAACTAAATGAGATTATATGGCTGGCACTTAGCATATTGTGTGTGCCGATTAGGTACTAAATAATAGTTATTGTTAACTGTAATGATGATCATAATTTCATTTATTTTAACAACTATATGATGAAAATTTATTTTTATTTTCACTTTACAGAAACCAAGGTTTTATGTCTTTCCCAATTTCCATAGTGAGGCTGTTACTGGAAGAAGGGTGAGATTCAAACCCTGTTTTGAGAACATTCCAAAAAAGCCACCTGTTTATAGCTCTAAATCCTAAAATTACATGTTTTCTAAATCTACTACTGACCAAAATAGAGATCTCCCAACTTTTTATTGTGCCTCTTCTATCGATTACTTCTCTAGACAAGATTGATTGACTTTAATGACCCAAAATCCTTTGTCGCAATAAAACTGACCTGTATTACCTCTGTCAATACTTTATTATATGTCCTCAGTCACTCTAGAAACAGTGAAACATAATACCATTAGTTGTCATTGTATCCTAGAATATCCAGTCAATTTTGAGGCAAAGCCCTGAAGCTTTTTCATTAAGGTCTTCAGTATTTTTTTTGTTTGTTCACATTCCTTAATAAAGTAATGAAAATGAAATCACCACTGGTGTTTTCACACTAAAAGGACTGTCTTATTCAGCCTTGTGTTCCTTGCTATACCCATAACAAATAAATCTTCTCCCTTTATGGATGAGGAAATTCAGCATTAAAAATTACTATTTTCTCCAAGCTCTTATCTAAGATGGAGTTGAGATAAGTTCTGGAAAGTGTCAGCCTTCCATTTTCTAGACAGGAGAATACATAACTTGGCTTGTTGACCTAAAGAATGCTGGGCCACGTGTAATATAAACCTCTTGAGTAATTCAAAAAACTGACTTAGTATTTCAGTGCCATGTTAAGCATAAGAAGATGACCTAACCTCTAAGGGCTCCATGTGAAATGATAGATGTAGGAACATATGGTTACATGATCAGTTTTTTATGGTTTAGGTTTCAGGATTTTGGGCAGGTTCTCCTCTCTCTCTCTCTCTCTCTCTCCCCCCCCTCCCTCTCTCTCTCCCTCTCCCCCTCTCTCTCCTCTCTCCCCTTATTTATTTGGTTGTTTATCAGTCCATTTGACAAATACCAAACTTCTGGGGAAAATATGGCGAAGGCTAATTAATCCCCATTGACTACTCCAGCATCACAGGACACCACTGGAATCTTATCTGGAAGATTTACCAAATCTTGGAGAAAGTAGAACAGGAGTCAAAGATACAAACTCAACTCAGACTGGTCAAGTAACTGGGAACTTACTGGCTCTCGTAGATGAGAAGTCTACAACAGAGCAGATAAGTACTAATTTTTGGACTAGGTGCCACTTTTCCAGTGAATCCAGCAAAAGTCCCAAGATTCACTCTAATTAAACCAACTTTGTTTATATACCTATCCTTGAATCACTGTTCCCAAAGAAGGGAAAATACAGTTTTTCCCAGTCTTGGAGTTGGAGTTAAAGTCATGTTTCTACTTCACTCCATGCCCAAAAATAAGTGAATTGAGAATAAAGAAAGGATATTTTCTATAGGATAATCAAAGTGGCATTACCAGAAGAAGGAAGGGATAGCAGACAAGCAAAAACAGATGTTTATCATGCATGATAAAAAATGTGATGAAACATATTCTGTGATTTCATTCATTCATTCAAACATTAAGAGAATAAAAAATATTACAGCACAGTCTGCCTTCGAGGAAATTATAGCTTTTAAAAATAATATTAATACATTATTGTTATGATATACTAGGTTCCACTAAAGGAATACAAACAAAATAAGCTGTGAAAATATATACTAGGTCCATCAGCTATATTCGCAGATGCCTTGGCTATGATTTTGTTATTAAATTTCACATTAATTCCCACCACTAACATGCTAGTACACACGAGTTTGAAAAAAACAAAGACCTCACTCATAATTCTTGCTAAGGTGAATAGCCTTACTTTAGGTGGGTCATAATATAATACAGAATCAACAGCTGAGGTAGTGGTTTTTCATGATCTGCCACTGCTTGATGCTTCTAGAAAAGAGTAAGCTGGCAGCATCCACATTGAGAATTTGTTAACTTTGTATACTACAATTTACTTTTTGATGTACAATGCCACAACTACTATTAAATTTCATACGATGGCAAGCAGTTATTTATTAGATAGGAAACTGCTCTCTTTAAAAAATGTCTTTCACTTTTCCACCACTTTAGTAGCACTGCAGTTTAATTGAAAATTAGTCCAGTCAATCTGCTGTGGGCTCCCGAGAAATAATTTGTGTGAATAACTACCACCAAAAACTTCCCCAAGGAAAAGCTTTCATCAGGACTGAGAACACTTTCTGATGATTCTAATAATTACCTTTCTTTGAGTTTCTGGCTTACCGATATGGTTGTCATAAAGTGCTTTGCTGATTTTCTTTCATGCCTCTTGCCTTTATAAATCCCACAACAGAAGGAGAAAACTGGTCAGGACATGAGTGTTTTTTAAGTACTGCTTTGCATGAAGTGTTTATTGAACAAACCCTGAAAAATATTCTTCTTGAATGTATTAGAACGTGGACCTAATTCATGCTTCTAAGTCCCTAAAGAATTTTCTGTGATATGGTTGTTATGGATAATGATTCCACGAAACATAACTATTGCCATGTGTCTTAAAGATATCTTAGTGAAACAAATGTTATTTAGTTTAATTGTCCCTGAAAGCAGAGCCAGAAGTAAGAACCAGAGTTCAAGTACTTTATTTAGGATGTGATCTTAAGAATCAGGAAAGAGGGAGTAGAGACAGTGAAACAGGAAAGAGAAAAAGTCAGTATAAGAGTGTTTTGTCAATGTCACTATTGGGAGCATTGGGATCTCAATTTTACTGGGATTGTGATACATTTGCAAAATACTTCCCAGAATTTTCCAGCCAAAGGACAGGAAGCTGGGGCACTTATCCACTGGCTCCTATTCAATACTCTGCAGGGTAGAAGTGGAGAGAGTGGGCATCCTTGTCTTATTCTTCATCTTAGAGGAAAAACTTTCACCCTTTCATCAGTCAGTACAATGTTAGCTGTGGACTTGTCATATATGTCCTTTATTATGTTGACTGATATTCCCACTAAACCCACTTTGTTGAGAGTTTTTATCATAAACGGAAGTTGAATTTTGTCAAATTCTTTTTCTGCATCTATTGAGATGATCATATGAATTTATCCTTCATTTTGTTAATGTGGTATGTATCACATTGATTGATTTGCACATGTTGAGCCAACATTGCATCCTTCGAATAAATCCCGCTTGATCATTGTGTATGACTCTTTAAACTTATTGTTGAATTTGTTTACTGTTATTTTGCTGAGAAATTTTGCATCTAGATTCATCAGGGATATTGGCATATATATTGGCATGTATATATATATTTTTTGTGGCATCCTTGTCTGGTTTTGCATCAGGGTATTGCTAGCTTCATAAAATGAGTTTGAAAAAGTTCTCTCCTCTTCTATTTTTTTCTTCTATTTTGAAAATTATTGGTATTAATTCTTCTTTGAGTATATGATAGAATTCACTGGTGAAGCAATTTCACCCTAGATTTTTGTTTGTTAAGAGGTTTTTGATTACTGATTCAATCTCCTTACTAGTAATCAGTCTGTTCAGATGTTCTATTTCTTCATAATTCAACCTCATAAGTTGCATATTTCTAGGAATTGATCCATTTGTTCTAGGCTTTCCAATTTTTTGGCATACAATTGTTCATCATGGTCTTTTTTTTTTTAATGTTTATTTTTGAGAGAGAGAGAGAGATCACTCATGTGAGTGGGGGAGGGGCAGATAGAGAGGGGGACAAAGGATCCAAAAAGGCTCTGTACTAACAGCAGAGAGCCTGGAGTGGGGCTCAAATCCATGAACAGTGAGATCATGACCAGAGCCGACATCAGATTCTTAACTGACTGAGCCACCCAGGCACCCTGTTAGTAGTCTTTTACTGTCCTTTGTATTTCTGTGGTATCGATTTTAACATCTTTTCTTTCATTTCTGATTTATTTGAGTCCTCTCTCTCTTTTTTTTTTTTTAATCCATTCAGCCACACTTCCAGACTGTCATGTAATTGGGATCATAGAGATATAGGTTTTCCAGATTGGCTTCTGTCACTTACTAATATGCACTTAAGATTCCTGTGTTGCTTTGTAGCTTGATAGTTCATTTATTTTTATCACTAAACTATATTCCATTGTATGGATGTACCACAGTATACATTTATCCATTCACCTATTGAAGGACATCTTGGTTGTTTCTGGTTTGGGACAATTATAAATAAAGCTGCTACAAATATTTATGTATAGGGTTTTGTGTGCACATAAATGTTCAATTTATTTGGGTAAATACTTACAAGTGCAATTGTTTGATCATACAGTATGCATATGTTTAGCTTTATATCAAACTGCCAAACCATCTTCCCAAGTGCTATATACCACTTTGCATTCTCACCAACAATGAATGAGAGTTCCTGTTGTTCTGCTTCCTTCCCAGCATTTGGTGTTGTTACTATTTTGGAATTAGAGTTGGTATCCCATTACTGTTTCAATTTAAAATTCACTGATCGCATGTGATGTTGAGTACCTTTTTATATGCTTATTTGTGTCTCCTTTCCTTTTTTTTTTTTTCATGGTTAGGTTAACTAAGGTTTATCATTTTTGCTGATCTTTTCAAAGAAGCAGCTCTTGGTTTCTTTGATTTCTGGTTTTCGAATTCATTAATTTCTTCTCATTTTCTTCTCTGCTTGCTTTCACTTAAACTGCTCTTCCTACTCTAATTGCCTTAAGTGGAAATAGATTATTGATTTTAGATCTTTTGTCTTTTTTAGTATAATTATTCAATGCCATAAATTTCCCTGGAAACATTGTTTTTGCTGTATCCCACAAATTTTGATATTTAGTTTGAAATATTTTAAACATTTCTTTGGTGACTTCTTTCATCCGCTTGTTATTTAGAAGTGTGTTGTTTAATGTCTAGTTATGGGATTTTTCAGCTGTCTTTCTGTGCACTATTGTCTGAGATCATTCTTTATTTGATTTCTACTATCTTAAATGTGTTAAGATGTGTTTTATCATCCAGAATGTAGTTTATCTTGGTGAATGATCTCTGTGAGTTTGAGAAGAATGTGTAGTCTGCTGTTGTATGAAGTCTTCTATACCTGCCAATTTGATCTAATTGATTGATGATACTATTCAGTTAATTGTATTCTTAGTCCTTTTCTGCCTGCAGGATCTGTCAATTATTAAGAGAGGGGTGTTGAAGTTTTCAACTACAATAGTGGCTTTGTCTGTTTCTCCTTGCAATTCTATTGGGTTTTGACTCATGTATTTTGATACTGTGTTGTTAGGTGCATACACATTAAAGATTTTAATTTCTTCTTATAGATTTGACCCCTTTGTTCATTATTCAATACCCCTCTTTATCATCAGATAAAGATTTTTCTTGTTATGAAGTCTGCTTTGCCTGAAAATAACTATTCCAATTTTCATTTGTTAGTGTTAACATGGTATATCTTTCTCCATTCCTTTACTTTTTAATCTATCTGCATGTTTCTATCTAAAGCGAGCTTCCTGTGGAAAACATAGTTGTGTATTTTTTATCTGTTTTAACAATTTGTCTTTTAATTGGCATATTCACATTTTAAGTAGTTATTGATATGGTTGGAATAATATCTGTCATGTTTGTAACTCTTTCCTATTTTTTTCCACTCTTGTTTGTTTCTTGTCTTTTCCTGTTTGTCTGCCCTCTACGGTTTTAGTTGAACATTTTAATTCTATTTTCTATCCTCTTTTAGCATATCAATTGCATAAATTAAAAAAAAATTTTAACGTTCATTCATTTTTGAGAGACAGAGAGAGACAGAGGGTGAGTGAGTGAGGGGCACAGAGAGGGAGACACAGAATCTGAAGCAGGCTCCAGGCTCTGAGCGGTCAGCATAGAGCCCAATGCGGGGCTCAAACCCATGAACCGCGAGATCATGACCTAAGCTGAAGTTAGACGCTTAATCGACTGAGCAACCCAGGTGCTCCCCACTTTTTAAATTATTTTTTAAATACTGCATTAAATATTTTTAGAGGTGCCCTAGAGTTTGCAATATACATTTACAAGTAATCTAATTCTGCTTTTTTTTTTAATTCTACTTTCAAGTAACACTATACTACTTCATAGAGAGTGCAGGTACCTTATAACAAGGTATTTCCAACTCTTCCCTCCCATCCCTTATAACATTGTTGTCATTCATTTCACCTATCTATATGCTATAATTGCCCAGAACATTGTTGCTATGATTGCTTTGAAGAAACAGTAATTGATTAGATAAATTAAGAATTAGAGAGTTGTATGTCAATTATACTTAAATAATAGAAAATAATTGGAAAAACAAACTATTTTTCTTTGCCTTCGTTTATTTCTTCCCAGGTATTCTTCCTTTCTTTATGTAGATCTGAGTTTCTGACCTGTATCATTTTGTTTTTCTCTGAAGAACTCTTAATGAACCTTGTAGTATAGGTGTAATGGTGACTCCCTCAGCTTTTGTTTGTCTGAGAAAGTCTATTTCTCCTTCCTATTTGAATCATGATTTCACTGAATACAATTTTTTATACAATTTTTTTATGTTGGTAGTTTTCCTTTAAAAATCTTAAATATATCACTCTACTCCCATTACATTTGCATGGTTCTTCACTAGAAGTCTGATGTCATTCTTATATTTGTTCTTCACAGGTAAAATGTTATTTTTATTGGGCTTCTTTCAAGATTTTCTCTTTGCTTTTGCTTTTCTGAAGTTTGAATGTGATATGTATAAGTGTAATTATTTTTTGGTATTAATCTTATTTGATATTCTATGAGCTTTCTGAATCTATGGTTTGGTATCCGTCATTAATTTTGAAAAATTTATAGTCAAACATTTCTTTCATTCCTTTCTTTCCTCTCTTTCCCGTATTCCCATTACATCTATTTTATCCCTTTTCTAATTGTCCCACAGTTCTTGGATATTATCTTTTTTTTTAATCTTTTCTCTTTGCATTTGAGTTTGGGAAGTTTCTGCTGATGTGTCTTCAAGGTCACAGATTCTTCCCTCAGCAGTGTCCAGTCTTTTAAATGAGCCCATTAAAAGCATTTTTCATTTCTTTTATAGTCTGTTTTCTAGCATTTACTTTTGATTCTTTCTTAGATTTTCCATATCTTTGCTTACATTATTCATCTGTTCTTATATGTTATCTACTTTTTTCCTTGATTCTTTAATATATTAATCAGAGTTATTTAAAATTCCCTATCTAATAATTCCAAAATATGTGCCATATCTGAGTTAGTTTCTGATGTTTGCTTTTCTTTTCAGAACATGTTTTTTTTGTATTTTTTTTAACACAGCTGGTAAATTTTTGGTGTAAGCCAGATATGATATATTAGGTAATAGGAGCAGGTAATGGGATTTTTACACTTGATCTTAGCCAAAAGGCCGAGAAGCAATGTGATTTTTGGTGAGGTTGTATGATAATATTTCTCCTAGGAGATAGGCTGTGTTTAACGTTTGCTGTAGCTGTAGGTGCCATAGGCTTCAGCTTCCTCTAGTTTCCATGTGTTTCTTTGTTTTGTTTGTTTTTACTCCCCTTGTATTTGTGCTTAACTAAGTTCTTAAATTGAGTCTGTCTTACAGGTGTCTCAGCTGTAATCTACTGACATACTGAGGTCCTGCTGATGTGATGGTAAGGAATTATGGAGGAAACATTTTCTGTAATCTTATGATAAAAATCTCATTTCTCTAGGGAGCATAAGTCCCTGGGCTTCAGTAGTGCTTCTTACCTTTTGTTTTTCTCCTTTCCTCCTTACCAGTGATAGGAAGGCTAAAGGGGACTTGATGTGGCCAAGTGCCCTCTTTAGGTCAAATAAGACTCTGATAGTGTAGTTGCCCTTGAAGGGTAGGTTTTTCCTATAGAGGGGCTCTGGGAGTATTTCAAAATGGTTACTTTTTCTCTCCCCACAGAAAGAAAATTTTCTCTCATCTTCAAGGCAAGAATCTGGTGAGATTGCTAGAGGTTAAGCCCATGAACATGTGGGGGTCTCTCTAAGACTGGGCCCTCGGAGTTTCTAACTCTCAAGCTAGTCTATATTCAGTCTCCAGAAATTCATCAAAATTATCATGTGAGCGTTCCTACCCATTTATATCTACAGTGCCTTCTGCCTCAGATAAACTGATCTCAGCTGTGGTTCTCTATATTCACCAGTCTTTCTAGATTTGGGTGTGGCAATTTGCTCTGTAACTTCAGTTCTTTGATGGATCTAAGAAAAGTTACTGCTTTTCAGCTTGTTCAGTGTTTTTCTTGTTGTAAGCATGGGAGTGACAACTTCCAAGCTCTTTACATGTCATTCTCAAAAAACATATTTTAACACTCTTATTGAATTGTATTTTACATATTATAAAATTCGCCTATTTCAAATGTACAATTGAATGTTTTTAGAAATTTACTGAGCCGTGCAACCATCATCATATATCAGTTTTAGAATATTTTCACTTCCCAAGTTGGGGAATATACTTTTGATAACTCTAACTCCCTTACAGAAATCCTCCCACATGTCCAGGCCTAAATGCCCTTGCTGATATTCTCCAAAGTTTTACTCTATCTGGTAAAATACTATGTGCTAGACCTCTTCTTTCTCTCAGTTTTGTTTACCTCTGTGATTGGATTTGGAGTTAGAAGATTCCATGTTATCACTTACTGTCTTTATCATCATAGGCAATTCACTTTAAACTTTGGAGAATTTCCTGAGTCAAGAAGGCAGAAATTATTTATCCTGATATTCCCTACAGTAACTAGCAAAATAGTGGGAACATAAGTGATGATCAGTAAATATTTGTGAATGAACAAATCTGGAATCACTTTCAAGATTCATGAAATGGTGATATTGGACAAGATTAGGAGGTGTGTTCATGAATCTATGTACACAGTTTTGAGGGGTACAGGAATGTCATGATACCATATAAAAAATCGGGGGGATATAGCTTTCATGAGATTTTCAAAGGGTTCAAGCCCCAAAGGAGTGAAGAGCAATTGACTGGATAATATCCAAGGACTTTTGCAGCTCAAACATTCTGTCAGTCAATATGTACCTGTATTTTTTGTTCCTAACTCGGGATTTTTATAACCCAGATGTTATATAACTTAGAGCCTTTTGGCATTTGTCTCTCGTTATTAATAATATTTCCTATTATACCACATATATGAATTTGTACAAGCACTGGTAAAAGGTAGAGCCCACATTATTTAGGCTCAAAGATCGCCAGGTACTAATTCCCCCAAATCTAAATCTTGGTATCTCACCACCTCTAGCACACCATGAATAGTGAAGTTGAAGGACTGAAGGGAAAATAAATTACCAGGTCTGCAAATCAGACTTGGGCTTAACTTATCCAAATAGCAGCATGTGTGGAAGAGGTTAAAATGAGAGTTTAGTTTGCCTAGCCAGACCCAAGAGCCAGGCTCTGTTTAGACCTGCTTATCACTTCAAAGTAAAACACAGGATCATCCCTTAAATGACCACCGTGAATTAGGTCACAACTCTTCATTTTTTTAGGAGGCAAACAGGTGGACAAAAGAGGCAGATCTGATGTGGAAAGAAGGTGCTGAAATTTCCCTCTCTCCTACCTTGGACATTGAAACTTACTTTGATTGATAGGCTGTCATTCATCACTCAAGCATGATTTTGCCTTGAGGATAACTTGAATTTGAAGAATGCTTTGTTGTTCTAACAAATGCTTTATTGTTCTTGCTACATAACCTTTCCGCAGGCCAACTTCTGTAGCATTTCCACATATCCTCACTCAGCCATGAAGTTATTGCTAATACTTAGACTCTTGACAGATTGGATTTATGCTTAATCAAAAATTTTTTACTCACTCATACCAAATACATACACACAGATATGTATATATACATATATACAAATTATATACATATGTATACAAATATATATATATATATATATATATATATATACACACACACACACACACATACATATTATTTACCAGTAGGTGTAGGTCAATAAATATTTAGCAAATTAATGAAAAAATTCATAAATGAATCATTGCTGACTTAAAGTTTTAGCTTAATGGAGTGACTATCACTTCATCATGCATTACATCTACTTAAATCATTGTTTTTCCATCTTGCCCCAACGCATACATGGTAAAATATAGACCAGTAGGAGCATAGGATAGGGACAGATATATTTAGGGAATACAAAACATTAAGATCATATGAAGAAATTTTTGTTTCTTGAATCCTGAGATACTAGGAACAACAATGAAGTATTATCTCCTGAATTGTGATGATAGTCTGCTAAAACAGGTAGAGCATGATTATATTTATTTTTCAGAGAAGCTGAAACCAAGTGAAAGTAACAAACTTGCCCAAGGTCGTAAAGCCAGTAAGTGATATAGCCAAGCCATGAATTCAGTGCCAATTCCAGTTTAGCACACAGCTAGCCTTCATTTTATGCAGAGCCTATTCAGACTGAATATAGGGCTTCATTCACACAGTAGGTCCAGGTTGGCCCACAGAAATAAAGCAAAGGAGAAGTGTTCTTTAGTTTCTGGCTGCATTGTAGCCTATCTCTGAGGACTGAGCTGACATATGGTTGTGGCAAAGACTTCTGACTCATGTATTTTATGCTAAAGAGTCCTCCAAAACACCTGGGAGTTTAGTCTCATTAGTAAGAGAAGCACTTAGCTGCTGAACCCACAACTGCACTGCATTTTCATTTGACATTCTTAATTAAGATTGATTTGCTAGTAGTATATGGGGTGGGGAGGCGGTCTGAAATGAACTTACTCATAAATGGATAAGTCATTAGTATTCTAGGAGAGACTTCTAACAATCAGTAAGACTGGGGTAGAAGGATCAGAACACAGAACAGAGTTGGTGGAAACTTCCCCAGCAATAATAACCATGGACTATTTTCCTTGATAAATCAGGATCAAATGCCTAGGTCAGTATTTACCAAACCATAGAATCACCTAGGATACTTGTTTAAAATGTAAATTCCAGGTAGCCCTCCATAAAGATTCTGATTGTATAGTTCTTTGGTGTAAATTAGAATAATCTGTGTATTAAAAAGCACTGCAGATGATACTGATGTAAGTGCTTGAGCTGCACTTGATAATAACAGGCCAAGTATATAAGAAGATAAGTCAATATTCATCTAAATAACAAAATATTTATAAATAATATAGAATAACACTCAACAGAGATGATATGGATGCAGTCATATTAATATCTGTGAGGCCCTAGATTTCATGGGACCACAAATAATGAAGTCATAAAACAAAAGCAGGGTCAACTTTTGCCTGGAAAATTGGGGGAGGAACCATAAAGTTTCCCTTTTGACAATAGTTCTGGAACTTGACTTCCACAATTCTGTGCAATTCAATGAAATATTTTTTCAGCACTTACCACATGCTGGTACCTAAATCTCTACCGTCTCATCCATCAAGCCAAGTAAAGGAGACAGGTACAGACAGATAGACAGATATAGATGTAGATGTAGATAGATATAGATAGATATAGATATAGATATAGATATAGATATAGATATAGATATAGATATAGATAGATACAGATCAATACAGAGGACATATGATCACTGAAAACCAATATGATAATAGACTAAAGAAAATGCCTGAAATTTTATTATTAGACTAAGTCTTTGAAGCATACTACAGACATGAGCTCCCTGAAAGAACTAACACAAATTGGCATGTCCATGATATCCATGTGTTCAGTAAATATTAAACGGATAAAGAGAACTGGCTACCTAATTAACTAGATAATTCAGTACAAATTATTTTTGTGATAATTGTGGTAATTGGTTTTCATTTTTTATTTGCACTGTACTCTTTTTATAAACTATGTATATTATGGGGCCACCTACCTACAGGTATTCAAAACCACTATACACTTCCAAAAATTGTCCCTGAGGTCTTCTTATATGACTTATCCTAGAAGACAATGTAAAACACACTATCAAGAAAGGAGAGAAGAACAGGGGGAAAAAAACAACAAAGAAAGTCATGAAAGTACAGAATAAGTTGATAGAAATAAATCTAAATATATTAGTAATGACATTAAATATAAGTGGACTAATTTATGCTTTCAGTCAAGATGAATGAAGAGAAGGAACAGGTTTACTTTATTCATTTTAAACAACTAGAAAACCAGAAAAAATACATAAAACTATGGTTTTCAGACATTGGACAAGAAGCAATGCAGGCCTATGATTCCAAAAGGAGGAAAATATGCACTATTGCATCAGATTACTGCCTAGAGATAGTTTTTATGCTGCCTGTTTCACAAGAAAAGGGAACCCAAATAGAGCCCTTTGATCCTGCTGAGTTGGGGAGGCAGAGGTTGAAGTTTAGAAAGGCCATAGTGGCTAGAAATTGTAGAGAATAGAACTGTAAAGGAGAGAGCTAGACAGAAGAGAGAGAGAGAGAGAGAGAGAGAGATCTGTGGAAGGCTCTCCCCCTGTCCCCCACCCTGAGTATTTGGCTGAGTCCTGATATGCACATATGTGAGAGGGAAAGAAAGTGTGGTAAGAGGATCACCAAGGTGAGGAAATTTGGCAGGATATTAGAAAGAGTCACAAGATTGTCATGGAAACCTACTTCTGGAAAATGTTATATAGATCCACATGTCCACAGCTACACTATTTATAAAGGGGAAACACTGAAAACATGTCTAGTAATTAGGTTATTATTGTGTAAATTGTGTTGTATAAAATAGATAACATTCTGGGGTCTTTGAACCCAAAGAATCTATGAATTCTGCTGCTTACAGTAAATTTCGAGGACATGCGTATTTTGGGAACATTCAGTGGTTCTTAATCCTGTACACATTCGAATCATCTAGGGTTTTTATTTTTTAATACTGATGATTTGGACCCACCCCTGATTAAGCAAATCTGAATTTCCGAGTATGAGGCCTAGGCAGCAAGCCCTTGTATTAGTCTGGAACACACTAAGGGATGAGAATCACTGGAACAGAATCTAGTTCTCAAAGGGTTTTTCATCTAAAATATAAGAATTACTTTTATAGATGAAAATAGTATGCACTCATTAAAAATGCTTATTACAAAGATTATGAAAAACATGCTAAAATACTTATAATGTTGAAAAAAAGTGCAATGCTAACTTGTATGTGTACTGTGATTATTATAACTACCTAAAGAACATATATAAAGGTAAAAGTGCTGAAAGAATGTATGACAAAATATTGTGAAGAATGGTTTTAGTATTTTATTTTCCAAAATTTCTGGTTCATATTTGGGTGGGGGTGGTAATCTTTGAAGGACACCCAACAAGTGGTGTGTAAGGACACCCTGGTGGGTTGCCTTCCGGGAGGCCCTCTGGTATCCTTAACTTCCTGACATTTCTCTTTCAGACTCAATATGCCACTCAGTCATTGTTCAGTGCTATCTTCTTAAAACTAAAAATTGGGATGGCCTAACTTAAGGATTTCCCTGCAGGATGTCTGATTCTAACCTCTGCCCTTTGCCATGACTTTTAGTCTTTCAGATCTCCCAAATCAGAAGTTTCAGATCCATCGTTTCTTTGGAATCATGGTTATAGAATAGCTATTTTTCTTCCCTGAAGAGACCTAAATAAAAAGATGAACATTTGGGATCCTAAACTCTTTTCCCACAGAATGTGGAAAATCCCCTTGTGTGGAAGCTAGAAAATAACTGATGCTAACCATAGCAAGGCACAAAGCATGCAACTTTTAACTACTGCAAGACTAATAGACTGATTATAACCTCTTTCCTGCTGGGCCTGAAAACCTGCAGGCATTCTTCTTTCCAGAAGTTAGATAATAGTCCCTGTTGTTCTTTCTTTTAATTTCATAAAATAGCAAATCCCTGTAGTCCTTAGTGATTTAGCCAAGTAAGCAATTATAGGAAATTGCTGGATCCATCTGCTTTTCCCCCAATAGATTTGAAGATGAGAATGGTATGTTCAGTATTTCATTCTTCCAAAAAGTCAATCAAACTCCTACTGCTTTGTAAGGTCATGGAATACCTCCTGCAGGCTCTTTCCAGAACTCTGGAAGCTTCCTAAAACAGCAGTCCTGGTATATTAGTCAGGTCTCCTTTGGTTGCAAATGGCAGAAACCCCTCCCACTAGCTTATGGATAAACAGCAACAAAAAATGACAGTAGGTACTATTTAATAGCTCACATAACATAAAGTCTAGAAGCAGGCTAGATGCAAGATGTCATCAAGCATCTCTCTCATTCTCTCAGCTATACTTTCCTGTATATTCACCTGTTTATTCACCCTTCAAGTGGAGGCAAAGATGGCTGGTCCTACCCAACTCCAGGCTCACATTGTCCTTGCATGTGATCAGAAGGAAAGAGGTCATTTCTCTCCCAGGATCTGCATCAATCTCTGTAAAAAGTTTGGCCCTACTTAGAGCACACAGTCTGTGTGTGGTACAGCTTGAACAAGTACCCCAATAATTGGCCAACTTAACTTAGATGCCTATTAACATGACTCAAGGACTTATAGTCTATGGTCTCACCAAGTGGAGGGAATAATTTATCTCCACCATAATGTATATCTGAAACAAGAGTAATCCATTTAAAATTATCAAGAGCAAAGGAGAAAGAAAATTTAGTTGAAAAAAATAATTTTAATAACTTGTCACTGAATGATAGAGGTAATACAGTCAAGAAAAAGACTTAGAGAATTATAAAGGGAATCAAAAACTGAAACTAAATAATCAAATTATTGGCTTTTAATTCCCTTTATCCTTTATATTCCTCTCTGAGTACCTATTTTATGATGGTGTGCAAAATCAACATGCCTTTAGAATTTTTTTATTTCTTCTCAAAGCACATATGTTTATAATACACATATATTTATTAAGCAACTATCATAACAACAGAAACATAACACTAAACAAAAATAAAGAAATATCTGTCCATAATCTTAACCCCATGAAGAAAACCATTAATTCAAACAGGAAACTTGATTTATTCCTATTTCTCTTCAGTCTTTGTCCATTAATAAAATTTTCTAGTCTAATAAAAATTCATATAGAATGTCACATTCCAGTTTTAAGCACAATGTATCATAAAGATTTCTGTGTTGCTAAATAATCTTTATAATCATAATTACAATGCCTGCATAATATTTATTGATTAGATATTTGCTATTTCACTTAACCAGTTTCTAATGCTTAAGATGATGTTACTTTTCAGTTTTAATGTAACATTGTAATAAACATATTTATGTGGGAAACTTTACATTCTTTTTAAACTTTCCTTAAATTCCAAGAAGTGGAATTATTGTGTTAAAGGTACGAACAAATTTAATGACATGATTGTTGCTACATATATGTGCTGTTTTTCACAATTATTCCAATGATTTACATGAAATATGAATACACCATTTTACAATAACTACATCAACTTTGGATATTATCAAACTTTACCACAATCCCTGGTTCTCCAAACTAAAGTAGTACTTCCTGATTCCCTTTGTCACCTTCTATCCCCATACTCTGCTTGATTTTCTCCTCTAACCCTTTTCATTACCAAGAGATATTTGTACTTTCTTTTAGCTCTCTGTCATGCTGTCAATTTAAACATATTGTTGATTAAGTCAGAATTTTATCTGTTTTATTCATGCTGTATCACTACTGCCTAGCAGAGTGCATAGTAGTATATCAATGTTTTCCCTGAGCTTACTTTTTCTTTATAGACATAAAATTTACACTAAGTGAAATGCACAGATCATAAATATACAGTTAAATGAATTTTGATAAATGTATACACCATGTAACCAATACTCTTTTAGATATAGAATATCTTAGTTCTTAGTGCCTACTTCCAGTCATTACCCATTCCACATTAGCAACCACTGTTTTTATATCTATCCTCATGGATTCGTTTTAACTCTTCTAAACCTTATATAATTAGAATTACACAGTATGTACTTCTTTATGTTCACTTTCACTCGATATGTATTTGAGATGTATCCATATATTTGTGTGCATCAGAAGTTCGTTCTTTATTTGTTGAAGAATAATATTCCACTATATGAATATTTACAGATTCCTATTGATGGACATTTAGGTGATCTTCAGTTTTTAGCAACGATGAATAAAGCTTCTACAAACATTCTTGTACATACTTTTTGGCCATAGGTAAAAATATAAGAGTGAAATTGCTAAGTGGATGTTTATTAAAAATAACTACCAGTTATCTTCCAAAGTGGTTGTAACATTTTATACTCCTACCAGTAATGTCAACCATCTGTCAGAGATAGAACATGTTATCTTTGCTGTGATGCTACTAATCTTTTTCATTTTAGCTATTTTGGTGGTTAGGTAGTAGCATCTCATTTTGGTTTTAATTTGTATTTCACTGATGACAATTATACTGAGCACCTTTTACATGCTTATTGCCCATTCCCTATGTTTTTTTTGTGAAGTGTCTTTTTACATACTTGGACATTTTTAATGGGTTATCATTTTTATTGATTTTTTATCTTATGGATAGTTGTCCTTTGTTGTGCATATGTATTGCAAATACTTTTGTGCAAACTTGCCTTACTTAATTTTCTTACTAATATCTTTTGATGAGCAGAACTTCTAAGTTTTGATGAAGACTAATTGATCAATTTTTTTATGAATAGCTCTTCTTTTGCCCTGCCTAAGAAATCTGCTGGTAGTAATACAGATATAGTCTCCTATGTTTTATTCCATAAATTTTATATTTTAGCTGTAATATTTAGGTCTGTGAGTCATTTCAGATTATTTTTATACATAGTTTGAAGTAAGAATGGAGGCTTATTCTTCTTTCTATACTTTCATTTCAGGATGTCTGACATTTGGGGTCAGAAAATACTTTGTTGTGAGAAGCTACCCTATTCATTGTAAGATGCTCAGCAGCATGCCTGGCCTTTACCACCTAACTAGATGCCATTAGTGTCCCTACTAATAGTGGCAGTCAAAAATTTTCCATATATTGCCATATGTCTCCTGACCATTCTACCTCCAGGGAGTTGAGGGGGTGGGGGGGAGGTGGCATTGCCTCTGGTTGAGAACCACTGGTTTATAAAATTGTTCTGACATCATCCTTTCACCATTAAATTGTCTTGGCATCTTTTTCAAAATTTAATTATTGTATATATGTGGATTTTTTTTCCTGTATTATCTGCTGTTCATATGATCTACTTGTCTGAATTATACCAGTACTGCAGTTTTTATTATTTTAAAATCAGGTAGTACAGAGTGCTTCAACTCTATTCTTCTTTTTCAGGATTTTATGATGTTGAACAAAATCAAATTCTGAAATCTTCCAAAAAATATTAGTTCTAGTAGTTGTTTTATAGATTTCTGAGGATTTCCTACAAATCCAGTAATGTAATTGGCAACTCAAGATAGATTTACTTCTTCCTTTCCAATAGGCATGCCTTTTATTCTTTCTTTAAGTTTTTATTTTATTCCACATAAGTAACAAATGGGTAATATTAGTTTCAGGTGTACAATTTAATAGTTCAATACTTCCATACAATACCTGGTGCTCATCAAAACAAGTACACTCCTTGATCTCCATTAACTGTTTAACCCCCTACCCACTTTACCTCTGGTAACCATAAGTTTGTTCTCTATAGTTAAGAGTCTGTTTCTTGGTTTGCCTCTCTCTCTTTCTTCTCTATGCCCATTTGTTTTGTTTCTTAAATTCCACATATGAATGAATCCATGTAGTATTTTTCTTCCTCTGGCTGACTTATTCCACTTAGCATAATACTCTCTAATTCCATCCATGTCATTGCAAATGGCAAAATTTCTTTCTTTTTTTATGGCTGAATACTATTCTATTGTATGTATGTACACACACACACACACACACACATGTACCACATCCAATGGGAAAAAGACAGTCTCTTCAACAAATGGTGTTGGGAAAACTGGACAGCAACATGTGAAAGAATGAAACTGGGCCACTTTCTCACACCATACACAAAAATAAATTCAAAATGGATAAAATACCTCAATGTGAGACATGAAACCATTAAAATCCTAGAGGAAAACAGGCAGTAACCTCTTTGACATCGGCCATAACAACTTCTTACTAGATATGTCTCCTGAGAAAAGGGAAATAAAAGCAAAAATAAACTATTGGGACTTTGTCAAAATGAAAACTTCTGTACAGGAAAGGAGCAGGCAACAAAACTAAAATGCAACCTATGGAATGAGAGAAGATATTTGCAAATGACATAACTGATAAAGAGTTAGCATCTAAAATATATAAAGAACTTACAAAACTCAACCTCCCAAAAATGAATAATCCAATTAAGAAATGAGA
Source organism: Panthera uncia (assembly GCF_023721935.1). Lineage (NCBI taxonomy): Eukaryota > Metazoa > Chordata > Mammalia > Carnivora > Felidae > Panthera > Panthera uncia. The sequence continues at coordinate 84,917,924 of NC_064810.1, forward strand.
AGAAGACATGAATACACATTTTTCCAAAGAAGACATACAGATGGCTTACAGACACATTCCTTTTATTCTTGCCTTGTTGCACTGAATAGGACATCTGGTACAATGTTAAACAGAAGTGAGAAATGGCAAGATTTCATTCTTTTTTTTAACGTTTTATTATTTATTTTTGAGAGAGAGGCACAGCATGATTGGGAAGGGGCAAAGACAGAGGGAAATGCAGAATCTGAAGCAGCTCCAGGCTCTGAGCTGTCAGCAACAGAGCCCGAGGTGAGGCTTGAACTCATGAACCATGAGATCATGACCTGAGCTGAAGTTAGATGCTCAACCAACTGAGCCACCCAGGCGCCCCAAGATTTCATTCTTTTTGATGGCTGAGTAACATTCCATTGTATACATATACCACATCTTCTTTATTCATTCATCTATCAGTCGATGGACACTTGTGCTTTCTCCATAGTTTGGCTATTGTTGATAATGCTGCTATAAACAACGGGGTGCAGGTGACCTTCAAATCAGTATTTTTGTATTCTATGGGTAAAAATCTAGTAGATCAATTGCTGGATTGTACAGTAGTTATATTTTTAACTTTTTAAAGAACCTCCATACTGTTTTCCAGTATGGCTACATCAGTTTGCATTCCCACCAACAGTGCAAGAGGATTCCCCTTTCTCCACATCCTGACCAACATCTGTAGTTTCCTATGTTGTTAATTTTAGCCATTCTGACACATATGAGGTGATAATTCATCATGGTTTTGATTTGTATTTCCCAGATGATGAGTGATGTTGAGCATCTTTTCATGTGTCTGTTTGCCATCTGGTTGTCTTTTTCACCTTTTATTTCTGAGTCTATCTTTGGAACACATCTTTTTTAGATAGCACATAGTTGGGTCTTATGTTTTTATATACAGTCTGACAATCCCTGTCTTTAAAGTGGAGTGTTCATGCTCTTGTCTCCTCCTGGACATTACCCTCTCTTGCATTTCAATCCTATATCTGCTCTCTTGCTGGACAACAGAGAACTCCAGACCCAGAGTCTATGACAAATTGGAAAGTCAGCTACATCTTCTGGTTTTGAGGATAATGCCTTGTGAAGAAGAGGTTCTGGAGTGACCTGCAGTGCAATTTCCCCTCTTCCCCAGGACTTGGAGCTTCAGGCTACTTCAAGGAACAAATCAAAGCACACCTGGGAGGGTCCAAAACATCACTACGAGTAGGGAGATAAAGTAACCAAAGTCACAACAACAGAGAGCAAGTTACACTCTCCAAAAAAAAACGTCTCCTGAAGGGCCAGGCCCTGGACAGTGTATGACCCCTCTTTAATATAGTAGTACTTGCAGGTGCAGGGCACATAACAAGCTTTTAAAACACTTAAGGGACACAAAACTAGTCAAAATGATGAAACGGAAGATTCTCCTCAAAAGAAATCCCAGGAAGAAATGACAGTTAAAGAATTGCTCAAAACGGATATGAACAATATAACTGAACAATAATTTAGAATAATAGTCTAAGATTAATCACTGGGCTTGAAGAAAAGCATGGAAGACAGCAGAGAATCTATTGCTGCAAAGATCAAGGAACTAAAAAATATAGTCATGATGAATTAAAAAATGTTGTAAATGAGGTGCAAAATAAACTAGAGGCAGTGACAGTGGGGAATGAAGAGGCAGAGGGGAGATTAAGTGAAACAGAAGATAAAATTATGGAAAAAGATGAAGCTGAGAAAAATAGAGATAAAAACATTCTGGACCATGAGGAGAGAATTAGAGAACTAAGTGATTCAATGAAACAGAACAATATCTGTATCATGGGAGTTCCAGAAGAAGAAGAAGAGAGAGAAAGGGGCCAAAGCAATGAAAAAATCATTGCTGAGAACTTCCCCAATCTGGGGAAGGAAACAGACACTGAAATCCAAGAGGCACAGAGAACTCCCTTCAGACATAACTTGAATTGGTCTTCTGCATGATGCATCATAGTGAAACTGGCAAAATACAAAGATAAAGAAAGAATTCTGAAAGCAGCTAGGGATAAAGGGCCTTAACCTACAAGGGTAAACACATAAGGATAGTAGCAGACCTATCTACTGAAACTTGGCAGGCCAGAAAGGACTGGCAGGAAATTTTCAATGTGCTTAATAGGAAAAATATGCATCCAAGAATCCTTTATCCAGCAAGCCTGTCATTCTGAATAGAAGGAGAGGTAAAGGTTTTCCCAAACAAACAAATGGAAGGACTTCATCACCACTAAACCAGCCCTACAAGAGATCCTAAGGGAGACTCTGTGAAATGTTGCAAAGACCACAAAGGACTAGAGACATCACTACAAGCATGAAACCTACAGATAACACAGTGACTCTAAACCCATATATTTCAATAACATCACTGGATGTAAATGGACTAAATGTTCCAATCAAAAGACATAGGGTATCAGAATGGATAAAAAACAAGACCCATCTATTTACTGTCTACAAGAGACCCATTTTAGACCTGGTGACATTTTCAGATTGCAAGTGAGGGGATGGAGAACCATCTGTCATGCTACTGAAAGTCAAAAGAGAGCTGAAGTAGCCATACTTATATCAGACAAACTAGATTTTAAACTAAAGGCTGTAACAAGAGATGAAGAAGAACATTATATCATAATTATAGGGTCTATCCATCAAGAGCTAACAATTATAAATGTTTATGCACTGAATTTGAAAGCACCCAAATATATAAAACAATTAATCACAAACATAAGCAATCTTATTGGTAAGAATGTGGTAATTGCAGGGAACTTTAATACTCCACTTACAACAATGGAAAGATCATCTAGGCAGAAAATCAATAAAGAAACAATGGCCCTGAATAATGCACTGGACCAGATGGACTTGACAGATATATTTAGAACTTTTCATCCTAAAGCGGCAGAATACACATTCTTCTCGAGTGCTCATGGACCATTCTCCAAGGTAGATCACATACTGGGTCAAAAAACAGCTCTCAATAAATACAAAATAATTAAGATCATACCATGCACACTTTCAGATCACAATGCTATGAAAGTTTAAATCAACCACAGGAAAAGGTTTGGAAAACTTCCAAATGCATGGAGGTTAAAGAGCATCCTACTAAATAATGAATGGGTCAACCAGGCAATTAAAGAAGAAATTAAAAAATATGTATAAACAAATGAAAATGAAAATGACAGTCCAAACACGTTTGGGATGCAGCAAAGTCAGTCCTGAGAGGAAAATACATTGCAATCCAGGCCTATCTCAAGAAACAAGAAAAATCCCAAATACAAAATCTAACAGCACACCTCAAGGAACTAGAAGCAGAACAACAAAGAAGCTCCAAAACCAGCAGAAGAAGAGAAATAATAAAGATTGGAGCAGAAATAAACAATATAGAATCAAAAAAAAAAAAAAAACCCCAGTAAAACAGATCAATGAAACTAAGAGTTGGTTTTTTGAAAAATAAACAAAATTGATAAACCCCTAGCCAGACTGCTTAAAAAGAAAGGTAGAGGACCCAAATAGATAAAATCATGAATGAAAATGGATTTATCACAACCAATCCCTCAGAAATACAAGCAATTATCAGAGAATACTATGAAAAATTATATGCCAACAAACTGGACAACCTGGAAGAAATGGACAAATTCCTAGACACCCACACACTACCAAAACTCAAATGGGAAGAAATAGAAAATCTGAATAAACCCATAACTAGTGAAGAAATTGAGTCAGTTATCAAAAATCTCCCAAAAAAATAAGAGTCCAGGACCAGATGGCTTCCCTGGGGAATTCTACCAGACATTTAAAGCAGAGTTAACACCTATCCTTCTCAAGCTGTTCCAAAAAATAGAAATGGAAGGAAAACTTATGGACTCTTTCTATGAAGCCAGCATTACCTTGATTCCCAAACCAGACAGAGACCCCACAAAAAAAGGAGAATTACAGCCAATATCCCTGATGAACATGGATGCAAAACTTCTCAACAAGATACTAGAAAATTGAATTCAACAGCATATAAAAAGAATTATTCACTATGAGCAAGTGGGATCCATTCCTTGGATGCAGGACTGGTTCAACATTCGCAAATCAATCAATGTGATACATCACATTAATAAAAGAAAGGATAAGAATCATATGATCCTGTAAATAGATTCAGAAAAAGCATTTGACAAAATACAGCATCCTTTCTTAATAAAAACCCTTAAGAAAGTTGGGCTAGAAGGAACATACTTAAACATCATAAAATCCATGTATGAAAAGCCCACAGCTAATATCATCCTCAATGGGGAAAAACTGAGAGCTTTCCCCTGAGATCAGGAACATGACAGGGATGTCCACTCTCACCACTGTTGTTTAACATAGTGTTGGAAGTCCTAGCATCAGCAATAAGACAACAAAATGAAATCAAAGGCATCAAAATTTGCAAAGAAGTCAAACTCACTTTTGAAGATGACATGATACTCTACATGAAAAACCCAAAAGACTCCACCAAAAGACTGCTAGAACTGATACATGAATTCAACAAAGTTGCAGGGTACAAAATCAATGTACCGAAATTGGTTGCATTTTTATACACCAATAATGAAGCAACAGAAAGAGAAATCAAGAAACTGATCCCATTTATAATTGCATCAAGAACCATAACATACCTAGGAATAAATCTAACCAAAGATGTAAAAGCTCTGTATGCTGAAAGCTTACTATAGAAAGCTTCTGAAGGAAATTGAAGAAGACACAAAGAAATGGAAAAACATTCCATGCTCATGGATTGGAAAAATAAATATTGTTAAAATATCAATACTGCCCAAAGCAATCTACACATTCAATGCAATCCCAATCAAAATTGCACTGGAATTCTTCTCACAGATAGAACAAACAATCCTAAAATTTGTATAGAACCACAAAAGACCTCAAATATCCAAAGTAACATTGAAAAGAAAACCAAAGCAGGAGGCATCACAATCCCAGACTTTCACTTCTACTAAAAGGCTGTAATAGCCAAGACAATATGGTATTGACACAAAAACAGACACATAGACCAATGGAACAGAATAGAGAACCCAGAATTGGACCCACATGTAAATGGCCAACTAATCTCTGACAAAGCAGGAAAGAGCATCCAATGGAGAAAAGACAGTCTCTTTAGCAAATGGTGCTGGGAGAACTGGACAGCAACATGCAGAAGAATGAAACTAGACCACTATCTTATACCATACACAAAAATAAACTCTAAATGGATGAAAGACCTAAATGTGAGAGAGGAAACCATCAAAAACCTAGAGAAAAAAGCAGGCAACAACTCTCTGACTTCACCCACAGCAATTTCTTGTTCGACACATCTCCAAAGGCAAGGGAATTAAAAGCAAAAATGAAGTATTGGGACCTCATCAAGATAAAAATCTTCTGCATTGTAAAGGAAACAATCAACAAAACTAAAAGGCAACCGACGGATTGGGAAAAGATATTTGCAAGTGACACATCAGATAAAGGGTTAGTATCCAAAATCTATAAAGAAATTACCAAACTCAACACCCAAAAAACAAATAATCCAGTGAAGAAATGGGCAGAAGACATGAATAGACACTTTTCCAAAGAAAACATCCAGATTGCAAACAGACACACAACGAGATGCCCAATGTCACTCATCATCAGGGAAATACAAATCAAAGTCACACTGAGATACCACCTCATACCAGTCAGAGTGGCTAAAATGAACAAATCAGGAAACTACAGATGCTGGCGAGGATGTGGAGAAATGGGAATCCTCTTGCACTGTTGGTGGGAATGCAAACTGGTGCAGCCACTCTGGAAAACAGTGTGGAGGTTCCTCAAAAAATTAAAAATAGATCTACCCTATGACCCAGCAATAGCACTGCTAGGAATTTACCCAAGGGCTACAGGACTACTGATGAATAGGGGCACATGTACCCCAATGTTTATAGCAGTGCTTTCAACAATAGCCAAATTATGGAAAGAATCTAAATGCCCTTCAACTGATGGATGGATAAAGATGTGGTTTATATATACTACTTGGAATGAGAAAGAATGAAATCATGCCATTTACAGCAACAGGGATAGAACTGGAAGCTATTATCCTGAGTGAAATAAGTCAATCAGAGAAGGATAGATATCACATGTTTTCATTCATATGTAGATCTTGAGAAACTTAAGGAAGACCATGGGGGAAGGGAAGGGGAAAAAATAGTTACAGAGAGGGAGGGAGGGAGGCAAACCACAAGAGACTCATAAGTACAGAGAACAAACTTAGAGTGAAGAGGGGGATGGGGGAGAGGGGAAAATGGGTGATGGCCACTGAGGAGGGCAATTGTTGGGATGAGCACCGGGTGTTGTATGTAAGCCAAATTGGCAATAAATTATATTTTTAAAAAAGAACCATCTAAAAAATAAGTAAAATAAAGTGGAGTGTTCAGTCCATTTTCATGTAATATAATTATTTTTTTTTAATCTGAGCACAGTTGACACACAATGCTACACTAGTTTTAGGAACACAACAAAGTAACTCAAGTCCACACATTATGCCATGCTCATCATAAGTGTAACGATCTGTCACCACCCTATGCCACCACAATACCATTGACGATATTCCTCATGCTGCAGCCCCCATTCCTGTGACCTAGTCATTCCGCAACTAGAAGACCATATCTCCTACTCCCTTTTACCCACCTACCTACCACCCAACTCTGGCAACCATCAGTCTTCTCTTTGCATTTGTAGGCCTGATTCTGCTTTTTTGTTGTTGTTTATTCATTTTTTAAAGTCCATATATAAATGAAATCATATATTTGATTTATTTAATATGATCATATGATATTTGACTTATTTCACTTGGCATAATACCCTTTATGTCCATCCATTTAGTATAATTATTGATATGGTTGGCTTTACGTCTATTTGGTTTCTAATTGTTCACTCTGATTTCTGTCCTTTTTCTTCTTCTTGTCCCTTTCTTCTTCCTGTCTCCCTTATTTGGAAGGATTAGCTAAATATTTTTAGTATTCCATCTAATTTTGCCTATTGACTTTTTAATTATATATCTCTTACTATAAATTTTTGGTAACCATCCTAGCAATTACAGTATCTATCCTTTACTTATTATTGCCTACTTAAAAATAATATTTAGCACTTCAGATGAAATGTAAGAAACTTGAAAGAACATATCCTATAGTTCTGTTTATTCTTCTCCCATCCTTTGTGTTATTGTTGTCATACATTTTCCTTCTATATATAAGCTAAACAGGACATGTGATATTTTCATCTTAAACTCTCACTTGGAAAGAAATCAAGTTGTCTTTTAAAGAAATCAAGAAATGTAAAAGGTAGTTTACATTCACCTAAATAATTATTTCCAGTGCATTCCATTCCTTTCTGTAGATTCCAATTTTCATATGATATTGTTTTGTTTTTCTTCAACCTGAAAAAAAAAACTCAACATTCTTTGTAACACAAAACTTCTAACAAAATATTCTTTCACTTTTTATTGTAGATAGTTTTCTGGCTGGCATTTTGTTGTTGTTGTTGTTGTTGTTCAGTTACTTTGAAGATGTAATGCTTTTGTTTTTAGCCTCTATTGTTTTTTGGTAAGAAATGAGCCATCATTCTCATCGTGGTTCCCATACATGATTGTGTTCTTTTACCTCTAGCTGCAGGACTTTTTTTCCTTATCTTTGATTTTCAGCAGTTTAACAATTAGGTACCTAGTGTGGCTTCCTTTGTCTTTATCCTATTTGGATTCACTGAATTTCCTGGATCCCTGGGTTGATGTGTAGGGGAAAAAATGTGGGGCCATTCTTTCTTAAAATATATTTTTGCCCATTCTCCATATCTTTTCCCACTGAGGCTCCTTTTACAATGTGTTAGATCACTTGATATTGTCCCATGAGTTACTGGGTCTCTGTACATCTTTGATAATCTTTTTTCTTAATCTGCTTTGGTTTGCATAATTTCTATTTATGTTATGCTTTGTTAGGATGAGTTTATTTGGGTTCAATCCCTAGTCCTACTGCATGGCACTTACTTACTCTGGAGTGTGTTTTTCTTCTAACGTGCACCCTAATGGATTTCCACTGGATATTTGAGGTAGGCAGTAAGTTCTCTCCAATTTAAATGGGGTGACCTCCACCTCCTAGTATTCTGTGACCTCTCTTACATCAGTTGCTTCTCAACCCCTTGCATAAGTTGTGATGTGCTGCTCCCTTTTGTCTTACCTTGAGGAGTCAAGACCAGACCTTATTTAAAAACATGAGCAAAACCCACATGTACACCCAAACCCAGCTTTCTGTTTCCAGTCTCTGCTACACAAATTCCAACCATTTCTGCAACCCTAAACTATGATCACTGTCTCATAAGAGGCAAATGTCTAGTTTCTGTTTGGGTTCATTCAGAAAAATGCCTCAGGGCAGAAAGTTGGGGTTAACATAGAGCTCATCACATGTGTTTCCCTTCTCTCAAGGATTATAGTCTTGCACTTCCTGTTTATCTATTCCTGGAAACAGTTACCTCATTTATTTTGTCCAGTTTTATGGTTGTATATATATGTCAGGGCAAGTACAAAACCAATATCTTAGTCATGGCTAGATGTGAAAGTCTATTGCATCTTGGCCTTTTGGCCAAGACTAAGTGTAGTATCTGTTCTTATCAGTTCATCAAACTCTGAAAAAATAAATAAATAAATGAATTTTGGCAAAATCAGGAGATTTTTTTAAAAGTATGCTTTGCTAATCATCTCCATCCTCGGGGCAACCTCTTACACAAACTCATCCACCTGTCATGTGTCCCTTTTACTAGAAAAATGCTTTAGATCAAATCCTTATTAACATATTAGTATATTTGCATTTTGAAAACATCCTTTGAAGTAAAGCCTGAATACAAAAATAATAGAGAAAATCAATGAAGCCAAAGTAGGTTCTTTGAAATGATAATCAACAAAATTGACAAACTTTAACTACATTGACTAAGAAAAAAAATCTACCTAATCTAGCCTAATGATGAGCTCTTCCATTAGTAATTAATGATCTTTGCTTTGTTCATGTCATCTGCTTTAGAACCTGAATTCTTTCAAAGAAATGCTCCTCCTGTTTCTATAAAAATAGTACTGCTAAAATATATTACATAACACTAATATCTGGAAGTCTCTTCATGGTAAATAAATGTGAAATATCATTTTTGATGTTGAAAAAAAGTAGAAAAGTTAGAAAATAAAAAAAAATATTTAAACTTTCATGCATCTCCACTAGCTAATAAAAAATTAATGGACAAAGAATGTTCCTTTTGATCCTCAACTTGCCCTCTCTCATTTTTGCCATAAACTTTGCATATGGCAAGCTCATTACTGATATTAAATGTATATGTACCACCTTGACACTACATTTAATCAAATACATACTTACTGCCTTGATACTACACTTATAGCACAAAAGAACAAGTCTATGCAGCTAACAGTCTTACTAATCTCATCATTTTTTTCTTCAGATCATGGAATTTTCTTTTTTTGCATAATTCTCCATGTTCTTTTCTCCTTATTACTGTTCATAACCAACAGAAAGGATGGACAAGAGTGGTTACAAATTAAACAATGTTTATATTTCATAAGAAAACTGTCACCATGGATACCATATGTTATGATGCCTCCTCAGTTTGCATCCATGTACTATATTCAAACATCAGGAGAGAGACTGAGGAATCAGAAGATCTTGTTTGTAGTTCTCTACCTTTTACTAACAAGCTTTCATTTAATATCTTTGGTGCCTTGGTTTCACCATCTGTAAAATGATGAGGTTAGACTAAAGAATTTTAGTATCTAATAATTACTAAGCACTTTCTATGTACGTGTTATTCTGCCAGGAATTTTATGTATTTAATGTTATTTAATCTTCACAGTAATATGTCTATGAGACTATTTTTCAATGTTCTCCAGAGAAAAAGAACCAATGGGACATATTTAGATATACAAGAGGAGATTTAGTATGAGAATTTGCTCTTGTGGTTATGGAGGCCAATAAGTCCCATGATAAACTGTCTGCAAGCTGGAAAACTAGGAAAGCTGATGGTGTAATTCAGTACAATGCAAGAGTCCTGAGAATCAGGAGGAGAGCTGGCTGCTAGTATAAGTCCCAGAGTCCACAGGCCCAAGAACCAGGAGTTCCACTGTTGGAGGGCAGAAGAATATGGACATCCCAAATCAATAAAAGACAGAGTGAATTAGCCCTTCTTACTCCTTTTTGTTCTATTTAGGCCTTCAGTGGATTGGATAACTCCCACCTGCACTGGAGAGAACAATCTGCTTTACTCAGTCTACTGTTTCAAATGCTAATCTCATCTTGGACATACCCTCACAGATCTACTTCTTAAATTATCACCAGCTATCTGTGCATCCCTTAGTCTACTCAAGTCACACATAAAGTTAACTATCATGTAGGCAGATATTATTATTATTATCCCATTACATCCTTAAAAACTTGAGGTTAAGCATCATTAAAGACCTCTTCTAAGTAGTAAATAAAAGAGCCAGAATTGGACTTAAATCTGTCTGACTCCTGGGCCCAGGCTGGTAACCCCCACAATTTCAAGCAAAACATATCCCCAAACATTTTTTTCTTTAAAATATTAAATTTAATATCCAGTTGGGGAGAAGCTTACATGCAAACTGGAGTCTTGTGACTCCTCCTTCTATTGAGCACAATCCAGGCTTGTACTGTGTTTGCATGTTGTCTGTCTGTCAAATTTAGTTCCCAAGTAGAAACTTCGTCTAACACAACATTCTGCCTAGAGGATCACACATTGCTAGCACTCAGTAACTGCTCATAGCAATATGAATGGCATCTGTTTAGTAAAAGGAATTTTGCCACTAATATTTCTTTTCTATTAGTTCAAATATGTATTTAGCAGTTTTAACTGTTGAAAATATTCCAACCTTCTTAGTATATATAAAAGATTATTTATATTAATATTAGCCTATGATAGCCCCAGTTTGGCATAGTGTGGTTCTAGATAGACTGCACTCTCTGTAAATATACCTAGCCAAGATCTATTCCAGTTTATTCATTCATTTAGTCAGTCAGTGAAAGCTTAGCATTTAGTGAATATTTAGGCATATTATTTGCCTGCCATTGTGCTAAGTACAAGATAAATAAACAAAGATAATTCCAGCCTGAAGAATGTATTGTCTAATGCACTGCAGTTTGCAATATAGGTAAGTAAGTAGACAATTACAATTTGATATAATAAGTACTAATAATTGGTAGGGTTAGTACTACTCCAAAGGGGGCTTCCAAAGGAAGTAGTGATCCAATGATCCAATGATCTAATGATCCAAGATTAAGGATCAGAGAAGTCATCCTACACAAAGTAATATCCCAGTAAGACTTGGAATGTTCTCATAAATTAGCCAGGTGGAAAACAGATGGAAGAAAATTCCAGAGGGAAGAATTTTTTCAAAGAGCCAAAGATTAGGGAAAGAGAATGACATTATTCTAAAATCTGAATATAGTTCAGAATGGCCCCCCAAAAAATTGGTAAGAAATGAGATTGGGAGGTAGGCAGGTATCATCCCAAAGGACCATATAAGCCTTATAAGCTCCATGTTAAGCCATACAGTCTTTACCTGAAGGCAGCCAAGAAGGTTTAAATAGTGAAATAGACGATTAGATTTACATCTTGAAAAGGTCACTTTGGCTGCAGTGTAGGAAGCAAATTACAACAAGTAAGGATGGACTGGAAGAGAACAATTGGGGGCCTTCTTAAAATGGTGGTATCCTTAATTATAGTAAAGGCTCTGGATGAATTGGAGTCAATTGAGATAAAATTAACAGTACCTGGTAAATTATTAGAAGAGAGGTAGTTGGGAAGGAATAGGAATCAAAGACATGCTTGTGTTTTGGGCCTGAAAAATTAGATGAATGGTAGTTTTATTCATTGGGATAGGGAAGATGTAAGGAGAAGCGGCTTTGGGGTCAGAAAAACTGATTAATTTCATGTTAGTCAAGCCACAGAGATAGTGTTGTTGTTGTTTGGAATATATTATATGACTATTTAAATTCTGATGTAGTACTAACCTGTACCACAAATTAGTACCTGTGAAACAGAGTAGGTTCAGTTTTATGTTACTCTATCAATTCAGTAGATTACTGCAAAGGTGATAAAAAATGGAGATTATTAATCCTAAACAGTATTGATTCTTGAAGAAGGTGATGGTAGAACATATCTCATGACTGGACTAGAACCTGTGGGGGAAAGTACTATTCTGAGCTAGTCAGTAAAATTATACAATCTTATATGGTAGCCTGGACACATACACTACAATACTAGTTCTATGTGAGGTAACTGAGCAAGAGGCCCTGAAAGATTGCAAACCAATCTCAGCTGATACAGAATTTCTAAAAAAAAGTGGCTGCTTCCTTCAACATGAATAAGAGACCAGGTGTTATATAAAGAGTAAACTGAATGTCCCAATCCATTCGCTTTCACTGCCGTAGAATTCCTCCCAAGACTGGTCCCATTCACTGAGTGAAACAATTGGAAAATCTGTCCACCAAATTGCCTGATAAAAACTAGGATTATCCCTAAATATCCTGTGCTTCCCAGCTGAATAGATTTCTTACCCACTCTACTCAAGTACTTTACCTCTTTAAGCACCTGTGCATCTGTGTTTGTAACTCCACCACAGAAGGGCTCAATGACTTCAGCCTGGGTGTTTTTCAGGGAAGGTGTTAAAACCATAGCCATAAAATTGAACTATATAATGCAATCCTTCAAAATAGATCAACTGCAGGTATCTTAATGAGTTGATGTAATGGAGGATGTCTGCCAAGAAGGATGGCTTTGGCTTGGAAGCAACTGATCTTCGTCCATCCTTCTGATGATAATTAGGTAATATGTCTGCTTGCCTATTGTTTATTGAGGCCACTCCTAATTTATGGGAATAAAATCATGCTCCCAATTTAAAAGGGAAATTTTATGTTTTTGTATTCTATAGTGGAGTGGCAAACATGGTTTAAAGTCATTTAGATAAAAGTCATCCAATGAAGGATGCCCAAGGGCATTCCTGTTTTATGCTGCTCTGCCTTGTTCTCTTTAAAATGATTACTTTATCTATTGAATTCTCAAGGTTGTATTATAAATAATGTGAAGAACACCTTTGTAATTATCTCCTTAGATTAGATTTCTAAAAGTGGAATTATATCATGAGTCAAATATTTTTTTTCAATTTACAATTTAGTATATTCACAAAATCACTTACAGAAAGAACTACCCATTTAGCTCCTATCAGTAAAATGAGAGTGAGTCTTTCCTTAACACCTTCATTAATAATAGATTGTATCTATATTTTTAATCTTTACTAATCCAAAATCCAAAATATATTTCATCATTTATTATTTTCAATTATCTGATTATTAATGCATTTAGATATATTTTCATGTTTCCTGGCCATTTTTATTCTATTAATTACCTTTATATGACTATTGTCTATTTTATTACTATGCTATTGATTTTTCTTCTCTCATTGTGGATCTCATTTTTTCTCCTGATTTATAAATTTATAATGTTTTGTAACATTAATATTTGTCTCATATTAATATCATTGCCTCCTATTTTTTGACATATATATTTATCTAAACTCTATACTTTTCTAAACTTTATACTTCTGACATATATATTTATCTAAACTCTAAAGTTATTCAGATTTTCTTTCCTCTCAAATAAGTCCTGAGTACATTTTTCCCTCATTATCCTAGTGTTCTTAATTTTGTTAACTAGATTCTTTTGTGCCATTTAAAAAGTACCCACATAGCATATATTTCTTACATTTAGTAGTTAATTGTTGTTCCAGGATATGTTGCCAATTTCTGACCTCACTATCAGTCCTTGTCTTTAGGTTTAATTTCAGTAGGTTTTTATGTAAGAATCTATGAGTGGTAAACTTCCTAGAACTTCCTGTGCTTGGAAACAATGATTTATTTCACCCTTACTCTGGAAGGATATTTTAGTTAGGTATAGAATTCTGGCTTAACAGTTATTTTCCTAGCTCTTTGAAGATATTCTTCCTTTGTCTTCTGCCAACTGTTGTTTCTAATGAAAGTTTTATTGCCAATCTGCCTATCTTTCTGGTTATCTTGCTGTTTGATGTTCTGAAGTTTCACTTTAATTTTCCTGTTAAGTGTATGAAGAGTGTTAAGGGTTGAATTGTGTCCCCTAAGAAAGATATGCTGAAGTCCTAACCCCAGTATCTCAGAATGTGACTTATTTGGAAACAGGGTCCTTACATGGGTAATCAAGTTAAAATGAGGTCATTGGGGTAGACTTTAAATAAATATAACTGTTACCCTTATAAATAGGGGAAATTTTGGACATAGAGACAAACGTACATAGAAGAGACAGAGGCACAAAGAGAATGCCATGTGAGAAGCAAGGCTGAGATTGGGGTGATAGACCTATGAACAAAGGAACACCAAAATTGCCAGCAAACCACCAGAAGGTAAGAGACAGAGGAAACAAATTCTTCCTCACAGCTTTCAGAAAGAACCATACTACTACCACCTCAATTTTGGACTTCTAGCCTCCAAAACTGTGAAACAATAAATTTCTACTATTTTAAGCCACCAGTCTGTGGTACTTTGTTACAGTAGCCCTAGGAAATCAAAACAGTGAGCATTTTCAAATGAGGCTTGTGTGTTTCTTTAATTTAAGAATATTCTTAAACATTATATCTTCAGATATTTCTTTTCTATTATTCTTTCTATACTCATTCCTAGATTTTTATTAAATTTATAATGGAATGTCTCAATTGATCCTCCATATTTTTTAAATTTTCTTTGAGTTTTAGTTGACATCCTATGCCATATTCCAATTTGCTAATTCTATCTTTGACTTTTTCTATTTTACAGTTTACCCAAATATTGATTTTCTTATTTTTATTCCAATATTTTCATTTTTTATTTTCAAAATTAACCTGCAAGTTAAATAACCTAAAGTTAACCTGAAGTTAATTCAATGTCTTGTTTTTCATTTTATTGGTTTTGTTAGTATTACTTTACTTAAAGTGTTTGAATTTTTATTTTGAACTTAGACCTTCTGTGGAAATTTGTTTTTTACCTCTATGCCCATTCCCCCTTGTCTAACTGTTTTACAGTTATCTTAAACTCCGCTTTATCCCAGTGTCCCCTTCAAGTACCTGATGATATATAGTCACTGAGCCAGCAGGTAAATTGGCTCAAGTCTTGCTTTCAATCTGTGTCCACTTACTCCTGTCTCTCAGTATGCACAATATGTAATCCAGAAAATTGTTGGTCACAGCTTTTTACAACTTCTTTTAACAGGTAATGGAGCTCTAACACAGCCGGTCTCAAAAGCAGGAAGCCTGACCCTAGCCTCCTATTTTACATGGGCCACATTTAATCTCTGTTACTCTGTTTTAGCTTTGCTTAATTCTGGTCCAAATTTCAATAGGGAATATGGAGTATACTTATTATATTATATTTTTGGTTTTCTCTTGTGTTTTCGTAGGCATAGGTAAATTTTTAGTTCATCCATATCTTTTTAATTTTTCACTTTAGAGTTTATCATTGCTATATATTTAGGATGGCATGTGAGGACTCAAACATGAAATCACAAATTTATCTTGAAGAGAAACCCTGATTCCTTTCTAACTTTAATTAAACCTTTGTGAGTCATTCCTAGTTAACTCCTGCTAACCAGTTTCCATAGTTAAATGTGGAAAACTCTTTTGGCCTGGAACTCCGTTGGCCTTGAACTATTCCTAGGCTGTAAATAAATTAGGCTTAAATAACTTTTGACAAAATCAGGCTAAGATAGGCCCTATTTTTTTTTTCTAGGTTGATAAAATACACATATACCAGCACCAGATGCAATGTGAACAAAGAGAGATAAGTAATGATTTTTCCTTAATCCTGAATGCTGAACTGGGATTATTTTCCTTCCATGATGCTGAGTCAAGGTTATTGGACCTTACCACTTCAGCATATGGAAAAGAAATCCAAAAAAAAGAGACATATCCACTTGCAATGATTTTTTAACTTTCATTACATAAGGACTCACCCCACTACCAAGCCTAGGGAACATGTTGTTGTAGGATCTAACTAAGAGCAATTCTCCTCTTTCCTGGAGTAGAAAAAATGATGAAGAGCCTTGAACTTCTTCCCTGAAAACTAGCAATATTAATTTTCCTCAAAAACTTTTATTGTTGTTCCATATCTTCTACCTTTAATGAAGTCAGTAAGTCTGAGATTGTTTTCCCTCTTAGTGAATGTCCTATTTTTGTCAGTCTAGCTGAAGGACTCTTTATTTGTCATCAAACTACACTAAGATTCTGTTCCTAATTTACCTGGGTATGGTTTATATATTCCTTTAGACTTTGAGCTGAAAACCTAGTGTATGAGCCCATAGTTCTTATTTAGTCATTCAGTTACTAGGGGCTGTGTGAAGAGTAAGCTAGAGAAACTGATAGCCAAAATTCTGGTGGATTGTATCTGCCTACTTCTCTGAAAATTTGAGTACCATACTCTTGAAGTTTTCCATGGTCTTTAAGGAAAGAGTACCTACTATTTAGCTGTTCCCTAGCTTTGGTGTCCCTCATCAGTCTTTTGTATATTTCAGTAAGTAGCACAAATCTCCCACCACTATCACTATGACCACCACCAAGTATTATTTACAGTCTTTTTTTAGGCTTAATCTTGCCTCCGGTTATGCACCAGATTCCTGTTTAAAACCCAACCGGAAGTTAAAATGGTAGCATAATGTGATTTTTCCATTAGACTTACTCCTGTCCTATTCTGTGGAGGAAGGATAAGTTTCAAATGGACAACTTCCATTTTTTTTCTCCCATGGCTCTCTTTTATCACTTGAACTTCTTCACTCACTGATCCAAACCTCAGCGTCCTTATTTGTCTTTATCCAAATGTATGACAAGCTCATCAAATCTGGTAAGCTTGTAATATGACTTTGTGATCATACCTCTAGTATTCCTAAAGATAAAATTTTATCTGTATTTTGCATTCGTTTCTGTAAACTGTAGGCAAAGTATAAATCATGCAAACATGTCCTGACTTTACACTCTTTCCCCGAAATTTATCAATACATTTGGCTTTAAATTAGCAATTTATAACAAAAAGTGAGAACTAGTAAATAATCAACTGAAGAACAGAAAAAAGTATAAAAAGTAGTCAAAAGTAGTCAAAAGTAGTCTCAGTAGTCACTGAGAAAGGCTGCTAGGAGTTTGGTTTGGCTAAAACATAGATTATATCTAAGGGAGCCATATTTACTTCTTAGATTCTTATTAGAAAGTGTCAGATAAAAATTATAAATAATAATACTATAACAAATTTTATTGTTCCTTATATTATCATAGGACAATGCATTTGACAAAGTAAGCCCTATTTTGTGGAATAAAAAAGAACAAAGGAGTAGAATTCATAGGATATTGGTTTTTTCTCTTTCTTTCTTCTTTTTTTTTTAACTAGAAACAACTAGCTGTGTGTGTTGGATATGGCCCCTACCATCTCTGGGGTTCCTTTATTGCAGCTCAAATTAGAGAATGAAATTTTACTCTATAGGGTTATTCCATGCTGCATTTATTTAGGCACAAATGGGAGAAAGATGACTTCTCTGTAGGTGAAGTTGCCTGCCTACAGAAAATGTGTTTGATCTCTGCCTAGCCATTTTCTTCAGAGTTTTTGTATCCATAATATCACACTCAACAATCACAAAAAAATAATTGGTAAACCTTAATTGAACATATTCAAAACTCTTCAAGCATAACCCAGAAGAAAAGATTTCAAAATTACACCTAGATGAAATGTTTATCTTTTTATAAATTTCTGTTTGAATGGATTTTGAAGCAAAATTATATTTTATTTTAAAAATAGAGTCAAGATAGTCATGATTAGTATTGTTTTGGGAATAATTTATTATAACATAGTTTACATTCAGAAAGTGACTTCTGAAGAATCTTAACGACCCTTTCCAAATTGCTTTCACCTACCTCTGAAGTGAAGGACATTTTACATAAGCACAAAGTGGAAAAAATTAAAATATATACAGCCATGGTTATTAATAGGAAGGCAGGTGGCACTGATTAAAAGAAAACAGTAAAAATTCTCATTTGGAAGTAATTTCACAATTATGTACTATGGATTAATTTAGTCTGGAATCTACTATATGAAAGAAATGCAAATTTAGCTGAGCTTTCTAATTATAAACTATTTAAGGTAAAAAATTATCAGCCTAATTACATTATTCTATACACAGGATCCCATGGTTAGATATTCTTATATCTGAATTTCTCTGCCATCACCTGCGATTGCTATATACTGTCTTCCAAGAAGTGGATTTTAAAAGAGGGAAATAGCCATGTTATTTGACATTTTGCTCTATTTTTCAATACCCAGTGTATAATGAATGCTCAATAAATATTGATAAATAATGTCTTTAATGAGAATCCAGATTAAAATGAATGTTTTACTGTTAATAATCTTTTCTAAGCACAATGCAGTAACTAGGATCATCCTGACATAACTTCACATAAATCACAAACTGGACAAGTTTGGGCAATTGGTTCACATTACCACCTACCATTTTCACTTATCATTTTATATTATGAAGTCTCCTTTGATAAGAATAGAGCAGACCTTTGGTAGAGTGTAATCTTTTCAGACATCTCATAATTCATTTATGCAATGCAGAAGTGAAAATATTTTCAAGCTTTTAGATAATGATGCCATTGGCCAGGCAAATGACTTTGAATAGCAAAGAGAACAAACTTCTCATTTTGCTCTACTTTTCTAAGACATTACTCTTTCCAACAGTGTGCACTGCCTAGTTCTCAAAATCATTGTGAATAAGAATAATCTAGGAATGTTGAAAAATATTCAGTTCATGAATCTGACTTAAAGAGATTCTAATTAAATAGGAAATGATGGCTGCTGTGACAACTTCATTGGACTATGGGGTAGCAGATGTGAAATATTTCTCTTTATTTTGAAATATTTTTCATGGAACCTAAAGTATTATTATAATAATTAACACCTGGGTGGCACAGTCAGTTAAGCAATCGACTCTTGATCTTCGTTCATCATGATCTCACGGTTCCTGAGTTCAAGCCCCACATTGGGCTCTGTGCTGATGGTGCAGAGCCTGCTTGGGATTCCGTCTTCCATTCTGTCTGCCCTTCCCCCCACTTGTGTGTGCTCCTGCTCCGGCACTGTCTCTCTCTGTCTCTTAAAATAAACAGGAGCACCTGGGTGGCTCAGGTGGTTGGGCATCCGACCTCAGCTCAGGTCATGATCTCACAGTTCATGAGTTTGAGCCCTGCCTCGGGCTTTGTGCTGACAGCTCAGAGCCTGGAGCCTGCTTCACATTCTGTGTCTCATTCTCTCTCTGCCCCTCCCCCACTTGTTCTCTGTCTCTCAAAAGTAAATAAAAATGTAAAAATAAATAAACAAACAAACATAAAAAACTGTTAATAATTAACACCTCTCAGGAAACAATATAGGGGGGTGCCTGGGTGGTTCAGTCAGTTAAGTGTCAACTTTGGCTCAGGTCATGATCTCGTGGTTCATGAGTTCAAGCCCCGTGTTGGGCTCTATAGTTATAGCTCAGAGCCTAGAGCCTGCTTCAGATTCTGTATCTCCCTCTTTCTCTGCCCCTCCCCTGCTCATGCTCTGTCTCTCTCTCAAAAATAAAGCATTTAAGAAATTTTTTTAAAAAAGAAACAATATAGGAAAGGATTCTTTTTTATTTTTTTAATATTTATTTATTTATTTGGGGAGAGAGAGCTCGAGCAGGGGAGGGGCAGAGATACAGGGGGACAGAAAATCCCAAGCAGGCTTTGTGCTGACAGCACAGGGTTTGAACCCACAAACCGTGAGATAATGACCTGAGCCAAAACCAAGAGTCGGAAGCTTGACCAACTGAGCCACGCAGGTGCCCCAGAAAAAGATTCTTTTGAAAACATTTTTTCTAATTATAAAAATATTATATGTTCATTATATAGAAATTTGGAAAATAATGGAAGGTACAAATAAGAATCTAAAATTTTACCATACCCCACTATGGGGAGATAACAGCCATTAACTTTTCTTCCTTTTTTGGAGCATTTTAATTGTTTTATTTAAGAACGAAGAATATTGCAAGAATTATATATATTTATATAAGTAAATTTTCACAAACTCTACCTGTGTAACCAGCTTCCATCTCCCAGATCAAGAAATAGTGTATTACCAGCAACACAGAATCCTCCCTTTGTCCCCTTTAACACCACCTCCACAAAGATAAATACCCTTATACTGACTTCTAATGCTCTAAACAAGTTTTATCTGCTTCTGATTTATATATATAACATCTTCTCTCACTCATCTAGACATTTGTGAAATTTGTTCATATTGTTCTGTTGCAGTTCATTTGTTTTCATAGCTGTGAATATAGAGCCAGTTTGGGGCAATTACAAATAGTTCCCCAGTTAACATTTTTGTGCATGTTTTGTACATGTGTATGTACATTGATGTTAGATATTTACTTAGGAGTGGAATTTCTGGGTGATAAGATGTGTATAGAATATGCATATGTTTAGTTTGGTAGACACTACCAATTAGTTTTTCATAGTAGTTGTACCAATTTATATTCCTACTAGCAAAGTATGAGACTTTTAGTTGCTTCGCATCTTCACCAAAACTTGGTATTTTCTTTTATTTTCATTTCAGCCATTTTGGTTGATAAAAAACTGTCATATTGTGGTTTTAATTTATATTTTACTTATGACTAATGAAGTTGAGCTTGTAGCTATCATTTACATTTTGATAAATTTTTTTGTCTTTTTTTCTGTGTGTCTGTATATGCATGCATGATATTTTAAAATAAAGATTATGTTGCATATTCAACTATATGAACATCTAAAATTATATCATGAGAATTCTCCACGTTCATAAGTATTCTTCAGAAATATTAGTTTTAGAATATTGTTCTGACCCATCTCACTAGAAATAATTAAATGACACTTATTTTTCTCTGTCTGCTTTATTTAACTTATCATAATACCCTCTAGGTCCATCCATGTTATCACACATTTTATTCTTTTTTTATGACTGAATAATTTTCTATTTTACATATACCACATCTTCTTTATCCTTAATCTGATGGACACAGTTTGCTTCCATATTTTGGCTATAAATAATGCTGCATATATCTCTTCAAATTAGTGTTTTCATTTTCTTCAGATAAATACCCAGAGTGAAATTTCTGGATCATATGGTTGTTCTATTTTTAATTTTTTGAAGAACTTCCATATTTTTTTCTATAGTGGCTGTACCAATTTACATTCCTATCAAGAGTGGATGAGGGTTCCACTTTGTCCACATCCTATATAATTTCACTTATATGTGGAATCTGAAAAATAAGCAAACAAAACAAAATAGAAATAGACTCATAGATATAGTAAACTAACGGTTGGTTACCAGATGGGAGAAGGTTTGGGGGGGCAGGAAAACAGGTTATAGGGATTAAGAGGTACAAATTTACAGTTCTAAAATAAGTCATGGGGATATAATGTACAGCATAGAGAAGATAATCAATAATATTGTAATAACTTTGTATAGTGACAGATGATAATTAGACTTATCATGTGAATCAAATAAAAAATATCTAATCACTATGACATACACCTGAAAAACTAATAGGATATTGTATGTCAGGTATACTTCAGTTAAAAAAAATTAAATGATACTCTAATATCTGGACAAAAATAGGGAAAACAAATATCTGAGAAAACAATAACTGAAGTTTAAATTGAACAACTGACTTCACTAAATTAGTTTCTAGTTTTCTCTTTTTGTCTTGTCTAAGTCATGGACATGAAGTTGATTAAACTATGATTTTTTTTTTATCACATGATGAAAAGCAGTGGAATGGACCTAGGACCCATAGTGGTCAAGTCAAATTAGGATGATGGCACATTCCCTAACTATGTTGGGAGGGTATGTGCATATCAATGAGGATCATTTGAATCTGAGAACAGTTTGTACTATGTAAGGCAAGGAATTGTGGTAAATTAGAAACTATTATTATAATTTTACCACAGCATCTTGTAAATACGAGCCTCTCAAAAAATGTTTGCTCCAAGTGGAAAGTAGAGGTGGCCAGTCCACAAGTTAAGGCTATTTTGCGATGTTCTGTAGTTGGAATGTTCAAAATTCTAGACTACGTACAAATGCCATGAGAATTAATTCCACTTGTAATCATTGTGAAGTAGAGAAATTTAGTATGGATCATAAAATGCCCCATTAGAATAGACATAAAAGATTCTAAGAAAAATTTTTTAATAAGAATACTGCTATTAACTAGAGGTTAGGCTTAACTTGTAAATATCCATCCAAAAATGGTAGTCTATTACTTGTATACTCCTCTATCAAACTGATTAGTGAACATGTTTTTCCACGGCAAATGGTCACTATTATTATTTTAATATTACAAGATGTTAATAGTATGGTTTTGTATTATATAATCATTATCTGAATTAATCTCCATAAGTCTGTTAGGCAGGCTGGTAGATCCTGTCTGTCATTTTGTAGATGAAGACACTGAGGATATAGAGTCTAAGAGTGCTGGCCATCATCACATGATTAATAAATGGCAGTCAAAATATGAATCTAGGTCTTCTGACTCCAATCTGTTTATATCTGGTTCCCTGCTCCTTTTCCTTCAGCAGCAGGAAATTTGTTCAAATTATCTAGGTATTTATTCCAGATCTCCATTTTACTTTGACTGTCTAAACCTAGTTTAGGGCTAATAAAACAACTCTGTTTAGAATTTATTTTCAGAAAAATGCTTTTTATAAAGTAGCATTCAGAAAATTCTTAAGACTGGAGCAGGGTATGGAATAACTCCTACTTACCTATCAACTCTCAGTTCAGACAGGACCTTCTTTATTAGACCTCCCCCACAGGACTTTGCTAAAAATGGGAAAATATAATGCAAAAAAAATTTTGATATATGCAAAATATGTATTTAGTATATGGTAATTCCTTTCTCTTATGCCCTGAGACCTTTCTTCTATGAATTCAATCTTCAGCTGTTGATTAATGTGTCTGACATATTGTAGATGTTCAATATATATTTAATACACAAATAATTAGACAATAAGAGCTAGTTTGAGCAGGGCTTTGTGAGAATGGATCCCAGAACTGGAAGAGATGGGCAGCCATGCTGGGGAAAGGAAGCAGGAAATAAATCAACTTTGTTTTTGGTGGAGTTCTACCTAGGGCTAATGTTTGGTGACAACACTCCTTCAGGCTTCAGTAAATCTTCTTGAACTCTGGTTACCCATTTGCCATTTCCCACCCAAGATAGGTTTGAGCTACAAATGTCAGTTGAGATCCCCCTGAAGCAGATGAATACCAAAGTTAATAGATAGGAAGCAATTTTTTGGAGTTGGCACAGAGGATGTTTGCCAGATTTAGCAAACAAAAATATAGGATTCCCCAATTCATTTGAATTTCAGATGAAGGATTAATACATTGTAGTATAAATATGTCCTATACCTATATTTTATCTGGCAACTCTAAAATAGGGCCATCAATTGAGTTTGGTAATAAGTGTTTTACTGAATTTATTAATGTCCCACTTTTCTCTAAAAAAAGATTCATACCAGCTTACTGCAAAAAGCACAAGATATGTTAATAAATTAGAAATAGAAAACTAGGAATGAGTAAAATCTGTAATTAATAAAATTTAACTTTAAATTTTGCCCTAAGCTTTCTGAAACAGTGCAAACAATTCATGATAAATCATGTATGTCTTACGATTAAAAAGGCCATTTCTTAAAATGAAAAAAACATTATTATCATAAAGAAGAAGTGTAGTATATTAGACTATATTTCTAGTAAGAGTGTTTGGATTCAAGTCTTTAAGCAAGTCACAACAGCTCTTTGAACCTCAGTTCAAAGTTTATCTATGAAATGGGATTATCTTATTCCAGTTATCTAGCTATGGCTGTGTAACAAATTACCCTATAACTTAGTGACTTCAACAACCATTTTGTTATAACTCATGATCCCTGAATCAGGAGATTTTGTAGACCGTAGCTGGATAAGCTATGCGCTCAATGCAGCATTGACTGAGATCACTCAGTCAGCTTGGATATATGCTCTTTTGAAGATTCAAAATGCCTTCATTCATCTATCTGTGACTTAGTAGGATTATGTGGAAGGCCAAGCACTTCTTGGACTGTAGCTCAAGGGACCCACATGTGGTATCTGCAGCATGACAGTTTCAAAGTAGGTGACTTCTAACATGGCAGCTCAGGACTCTTAGAGAAATTGTTCTGAGACAAAAAGTAGACACGGAGCATCTTTTAGGCCTGGGCCCGGAAACAGACACACTGCTACTCCTTCATATTCTATTGGTTACAACAGTCACAGAGCCAACCCAGATCCAAGAACAGGGGACACACACCCAACATCTCCATAGGAGGACTGTTTTAAAAAACAGTGTGGCCTTTTTTAATCTGCCACTCTGACTCTTTACCAGGATCATGGGAAGATAGATGAGATGACATATCCACAAGTACAGATAATATAAATGGCCTATTAACATCTACGGTGCCGGGCCTATTAAAATCTCTTTTAACTATGGCCTCAACCTAATCCCTACTACAGATAATTCTTTAAGCCAGGGAAAAGGTATAAATGTGCTATGTAAATCAGATGATTGGAACCCTCACAAGTACTTCTTTGAAAAACACAAGAACCCTGGATGTTAAAAGCAGCTGATAAATCAGTTACTGAGTACCCGCTGTGTCTGGATATTAAGCCCTGCTCTTCTTAAACCATTGGACCAATAACAATCATCTTGGTTTACTCAGCCAGTAATCTACATGCCTAATTTATATTAATAGTAGTTCCTATTGGAAAATTGGAAAAACTCTCAGTATTTTAGAAACTCTCAACACTATAATTTTTTTAAGTAGCTGGTTCATATGAGAAAAGGGATTATTTTCTTTTAAAAAAAATGGTGATTTTGTTTGTTCATTAACAAAAGAAAACTTCCATTAAAACTTCACTTCACAGGGGCTCCTGGGTGGCTCAGTGAGTTAAGTGTCATGATCTCACAGTTCATGAGTTTGGGCCCCACATCATGCTCTGTGCTGCCAGCTCAGAGCCGGGAGCCTGCTTCAGATTCTGTGTTTCCCTCTCTCTCTGCCCCTCTCCCACTCACATTCTATCTCTCTCTCAAAAATAAATAAAACATTTTAAAACATTATTAAAAAAAATTCACATAATGGGTTGCTAGCCTAAGGATATGCACACAGGAATGATTCTGTACCATAATGTTCCTTCCGTAATGCTGGACATGCCATTCCCAGCTCCATTCAACAAAAGCACCAAGATTTGAGAACAACCGAAAGCTCTTCCCATTCTCTTTTGCCCAAAAATAGTTCTGCTGTTATCTTCATGGGGTTATTAATCACTTTCTTGAGCTAAAGAGGTGGTTTATAAAAACCTTTGTTTAAAATGGCATTTAGCCATTTTAGTTGCTAACATAGGACCTTACTGCTGGAGAGGACTCCAGTCTCTTCATCCTTACCTATAGCCAAGGAAACAAAAGCCCAGGGAGGTAAAGTGATCTGCATAAGTTTATAGAGCTTTGGGTAATAGGGGCAGAACATGACATAACAAATTTATATCTGCATAATATTTGATAGGCCACAAAGCTCTTATGCTTATTTTATGCCATTTAATCCTCATGACATCTTATAAAGAAACTCTGAAAGCCAAAGCATTTGAAGAAGAGTCAGGGGTTCTTTCCACTGCACATGTGCCCAACACCTAGGCCCTTAGAGAATAGGACATGGGACAGGTATATTTGCTTTGTATGATTGGGAGCGGTGGTAGAGGGATGGAGATGATCCATAATCCAGAAAGACTGGTCTAGGAAGCCAAGCTTGATGGGTCATCTGAGTGAGGAGGAGGAGAGGAGTGCAAACTGAAGCAGGAGGGCCCAAAGGAAAACAAGCTATTGCCCAAATATTTTGAGGGGTTAATCTGAATAGCTTCATCTTTTTCTGTGAGTTCCTTTAATAACCTTAAAGGGCACCTGGCCTCATATATTTGTATCTTAAGAAGAAGGACCTGCCTGAATACAGGCTGCTTAGCCTTTTCTCCTTTTCTTTAATTGCTTTTGCTGAACTGTCAATAAATTCCCAAGTGTCTGAGCTAAGCAATGATAGGAATAATTTCCATTTCTGCTTCTCTCAACATGAAAGAAGGCAATCTCTTTCCAATCCAAGGAACTTGGTGAGCAAACATTAAGAAACACCAATTTCTCTCGTCCTTTTTGCTTGTTTAAAAAGAAAATCATAAAATATGATTTTTGTTTGTTTCTTTTGCAGCAGGAAGTATTTGCCCCCAAGCTTCTGAGATGTTATTTTCAGGCTTGTTCTGTCTGTCAATATCTGAAGAACACTTCACAGCAATGACATAGCTTTTGAGTGCATGGGGAGAAAATGAGCAGCAAACAGACCCTCAAGAGACACTGCTGCCACCATAGAACCTGAAAATATGGCTCCTATCTTTTATTGGTGTCAGAAGACCTTCAGTTGTGGGTCTTTCATCAACACATCCAGTATTTTCATTTCTAAAGTCCTGGAGCTATTTTGCAGTATTTGAATTTAGATGATAGATAGCTGATTGATAGATGATAGATAGATAGATAGATAGATAGATAGATGATAGGTAGTTAATAAAGAGAGCGAGAGAGAGAGATGGGAGAGAGACACTGACCCTAAATGTTCCTTGATCCTGGAAGAACATAAAGTGACACAAGACTGGCATGGACAATAACATTAATCCCAAGAGATAGGATTGTACTAGAAATTTCAGATACTCTCAGGAAGATTTTTTTTCATAATTAAAATATTGAATTGCTTTTATTATAAATCACTTTGTAATTTTGTCTTCAATCATGAAATGATAAAAAAAAAGACCAAGAGAGTTCCCCTCATCTCCACACATTCTCCTCCCTACACCTGCAATACATACCCTCCCTATAATCCCAATCCTAGAAGTATCTACAGTTAACAGTTTTAACATAGTCTTCTGGACTTGTATTCACAAGATAAACATTTTGAATTAATATGTTCATATTTTAGATAATGTTCTATAATATGCTTTGTAATCATAATATGTTGTAGCCATCTTTCCATTTTAACACATATTTTGTAATGATTACATAAAAATACATTTCCTGAAGTCCATTTTAACCAAGACTCTAAGTTTAGATGGCTTCTAAATGTTTTCTATTTGAAATAATGCTACAACAGACAGCCTTAAATTTATATCATGATACATTTTAATGAGTGTATCCGTATGGTAAATTTCTTATAATGAAAGTCTTGGCCAAAAAAATTGCACATTTTGTAAGGTAATACATTTTACTAGATTGCCTTCTAGGTTATATGACATTGCTTGCTCCCACTAAGAACATGTAAACATTCCTGCAAAGATTTTTGTACTGACAATGGCTGCTTCATTGGAAGAGATTGTCTCTTCCATTAAGTGACTATTGAGAAAGTGATAATTTCTCCAGAAGTCAAAAAAAAATCAATGGATAAGACATCATGAAACTTGAAGAATAGTCCAAAACCACAGTAGTGACTGGATGGCTTTCTTCAAATCTGGTACCAGAGAAGACATTTGACTGTTTAAAAAGTATATATTCCCATGTTTTATTGCAGGCTGTATAAGTCCTCTAGCAATTACTTGATGGGATGTATTTGAGTTATTTCCTTTTTTCTTCCATAAGAATGCACTTAGAGTATAGTATAATAGGTGAAGTACTGGGCAAGAAGTTATGGTACATGGAGCTGATACCAGCTGTGCCACCAGGTAGCATGTGAAGTATACAGTAGGGAAATTGATTTGTCAGGGCAAATCACAGGTCAGGCTAGACATGGCTATTTAAAGTCAGGCAAACATAACAGTTGCAACTATTGATTGTGGTTAAGTGAGATCTGAGGCAGAAATACTGGTTTGTATCAGCAGAAGTCAAACTTGGGTGAGACAATGAGAAGAATATACTCCAAAGCAAGCAGAGCAAGAGGTTCAGTGGAGAAAGTGCCTCACAGAGTAGTCAAGGCTTGGACTACTGCCCCCAGATAAATATAACTTAGACCTGGTGGAAGGTCTTCTGAATTGTAACTTATTGAACAAAGATATAAATGCACACACACATAATGCAAACACACATATATGCATACATATACAAGTATATACATACATACATATATGTATTTGTGTGTCTCTGTATATGTGTGTGTGTGTCTACATATATAGATATAGATATATTTAAGGATATAGCAGTAATCAAACAAAATATTTGCTCTTATGGAACTAGTAGTTTAGTTAAGCAGACTAAAGATTCTGATCACCAGTTCCAGTGTGTGTGTGTGTGTGTGTGTGTGTGTTATGGAGAGTTTTCTCTACACTACCAACAATCCTTGAACACTAGTAGGGTATCCTACCATTCAGTTCAATTCTGACGCTATCTACCCAAAGATAACATCAGATTCCAAAGGTAAGGAATTCAGTCCCACAAGCCCGCCCTTTGCTTCAAATGCCAGTCACAAGTCCAAATTGTCACCTATGCTTCTGACCTACTGGCTATATATGAAAGGTTCCAACAACCCTTTTCTTGGATTCAATTAATTTGCTAGAATGATTCATGGAATGGAGGGAAACATTTTAAGATTACTGGTTTATTATAAAAAATATATAACTCAGACACAATCAGGTGGAAGGGGTATATAAGACAAGGTATGAGGAAGGGGTAAAGAGTTTTCCAGCCCTTTCCTAGGCAAGTCTCACCAAATTCCCCCATGTTCACCAAGCTGGAAGCTCTCTGAACCCTGTCTTTATTTTTTTTTTATGGAGGTTTAGTTACACAGACATGATTAATTAAATCATTGCCATTGGTGATTAGGTAATTGAACTCCATCCACAACCCCTCTTCTTTACCCTGGGTGGGGTGGAGAGAGTGGGACTGAAAGTTCCAACCCTCTAATGATATGGTTTGTTCTATTGGCAACCAACCCCCCATTCAGAGGCACAAAGCAAAAGTCACCTTATTAACATAATAACCAATTCCTTTATCACTCTCATCACTGGAAATTCCAGTGGTTTTAGGGGCTCTGTGCCAGAAATGGAATGAAGACAAAATATATTATTTCTTACTATAAATCACAACATCATAGAAACACAAAAAATAAATAGGAAAATATATATTGAAGCCAGGTGGCAACAACTGCTATGAAAAAAATTAAAGCAGACATTGGTGCAGTCACTGTGGAAAACAGTATGGAGGATCTTCAAAAGTTAAAAATAGAACTACTCTATGATCTAGCATTCACACTACTGGGTATTTACCCAAAGAATGCAGAAACAATAATTCAAAGGGATATATGCCCACTTATGTTTATGGCAGCATTATTTATTTATTTATAATATCTAAATTATGGAAGCAGACCAAGTTGTCCATTGATTGAGGAATGCATATAAAGAAGATGTGGTGTGTATATATATATATATATATATATACATATATATATAATGCATAAAGAAGATGTGGTGTGTATATATACATTCCACTGTATGGAATATATATATATAATATATATATATATATATATGGAATATATATATATTATATATATATATATATACACATACATACATACATACATGGAATATATATATATAATATATATATATATATGGAATATATATATATATATATATATATATACATACATTCCATACAGTGGAATTCATACATTGGAAAAGAGAGATAGAGATTGAGACAAATCAAGAAACAGACTCTTCTTTTTCTAGTTCCTTTAGGCATAGAGTTAGGTTCTTTATTTGAGATTTTTCTTGTTTCTTGTGGTAGGCCTGTATTGCTGTGAACTTTCCTCTTAGAACCACTTTCGCTGTGTCCCATAGATTTTGGTATGTTGTATTTCTGTTTTCATTTATCTAGAGTACTTTTTTATTTCTCCTTTGATTTCTTTGATGACCCATTGGTTGTTCGAGGGCATGTTGTTTAATCTCCACATTTTTGCAGTTTTCTCCATTTTCTTCTTGTAATTAACTTCTAGTTTCGTATCACTGTGGTTGGAAAAGATGTTTGATATTATTTCACTTTCATTTTAATCTATTGAGACTTGTTTTGTGGCCTAACATGTTATTATCATGGAGAATGTTCCATGTGCACTTGAGAAAATGTGTATTCTGCTTCTTTTGGATGGAGTATTCTACATATATCTCTTAAATCCATCTGGTCTAATGTGTTATTTAAGGGTGATTTTTCTTTAGTAATTTCTTGTCTGGATGATCTTTCCATTGATGAAAGAGAGGTATTCAACTCCCTTACTATTATTGTATTTCTTTCAATTTCTCCCTTTAGATTTGTTAATATTTGCTTTGTATATTTTGGCACTCCTATGTCGAGTGCATATATATTTATGAATATTCTATCTTCTTGCTGGATTGACACCTTCATCATTATGTAAGGCACTTCTTGTCTTTTATTAAAGTTTTTGTTTAAAGTCTATTGTCATTGATAAGTATGTATAGCTATTCTAGATTTTTTTTCATTTACATTTGCATGGAATATCTTTTTCATCCATTTACTTTCAGTCTCTGTGTGCTTACTTCTGAAGTGAGTCTCTTGTAGGCAGCATATAGATGGGTCTTGTTTTTTGATCCATTCAGCCATGCTGTGTCTGTTGATTGGCAAATTTAGTCATTTACAGTAATTATTGATAAGTATATGCTTATTGTTATTTTGTTAATTGTTTTCTAGCTATTTTTGTAGTTCTTCTCTGTTCTTTTCTTCTCCTCTTTTTTCTTTCCTTGTAGCTTTATAGCTTTCCTTAGTGTTATGTTTAGATTTCTTTCTCATTTTTTTGTGTGTATTTACTATAAGCTTTTTCCTTGTGGCTATCATGAGGTTCATATAAAATATCCTATGTAAATATCAATCTATTCAAAGTTGATACCATCTTAATTTTAAACAGATTACAAAGCTTTACCTTTTTAACTACCCCCCTCCCCCATGTTTTATAGTTTTGGTGACACATTTCACATCTATTTATTTTATACTTCCCTTAATTATTATAATTTTAATTTTACTATTTCTGTCTTTTAACCTTCATGCTTGCTTTATAAATGATTGATCCACTATCTTTGTTATATATTTACCTTTTCCAGTGATATTTTTACTTTTGTATGTTTTATTATTAAATAGTGCCATTTCTTTTTAGCTTAAAGAAGTCCTTTTAATATTTCTGGTAGGGCCCATTTAGTAGTGATGAACTTAGCTTTTCTTATCTGAAAATCTCTTAGTTTCTTTTTTAAATCTGAAAGATAACTACTTTTTTAAATCTGAAAGATAACTACTGGGTAAAGAATTCTTGGCTGGAAGTTTTTTCCTTTCAGCATTTTGACTATATCATGCCACTCCTTTCTGTCCTATAAAGTTCCTACTGAAAAATCTGCTGAAGGCCTTAAGGAATTTTCCTTATTTGTAAAAGTAGTTTTTCTCTTGCAGCTTTTAAGATTCTCTTTGTACATTTTTACTGTTTTAATTATAGTGTGTGTGGTTCTCTTTGGATTCATCTTACTTGAAATTCTCTGGGCTTTCTGGACCTGGATGTATGATTCCTTTCCCAGATTAGGGAAGTTTTCAGTCTTTAGTTCTTCAAATAAATTTTCTGGCCATGTCTCTCTCTTTTATTCTTCTGGGATCTCTATTATGCAAATGATGCTTGATCTTCTCCCAAAGGTCCCTTAAGGTATCTTCACTTCTTAAAAAAAAATTTTTTTTTCATTTTTCTGCTTTGCCTGGGTGAATTCCTTTGCTTTGTCTTCCAGCTCACTGATTCATTCTATTTTCTCCAGTATGCTTTTGAACCCCTCTAGTATACTTTCAAATTCAGTTATAACTTATGTTTAGTGCTTTCTTATATTTTCTGTCTCTTTGTTGAAGTTCTTATTGTGCTCATCAAATTCTCTTGAGTTCAGTGAGCATCTTTATGACCATCACTTGGACTTCTTTATAAGGTAGTTTGCTTAATTCCATTTCATTTTATTCTTTTTCTGAGGATTTGTCTTCATTTGTTTAGACCATATTTCTCTGTCTTCTCATTTTGCCTAACTCTTTGTTTTTGTTTATATGTATTAGGAGAGTCAGCTACCTCTCCCAATCATGAAGGAGTGGCCTTATGTAGGAGATGTTTTCTGGGACCTAGGAGCACAATTTCCTCTGGTCACCAGCACCAGGTACTCAAGAGATGCCCCTGTGTGGTTTGTGTGCAACCCTCTTGTTGCGGCAGTCCATGGCTGTGGCATGTTGGTGAACAGGACTGAAGCTTGATATGGCTGCAAGGTGGATCTGCTACTGCTGCAACATGTTGGTGGCTAGGGTGCTCAGCAGGTCACATCCTCTGGTACTAGCAGATTAAAGGGAGAATTCCAAAATGGCACCCACTGGCACCAGTTTTAGTAATGTGGACTAAGATCACAAAAATGGCTCCTGTTAGTGTCTTTGTCCCTTGGGGAAGTCCCTGCTATTTTTTGTTTCTCCAACAGATTCTTTAAGGTTAACAAATGGGTTTCCTTTACCTATGGTCGATGTGCTTTTCAAATTTTTCAAATTAGTGTTTTTGCAATGATTTCCAGGTGAAGTAAGTCTGCTTAGGCCTTTTAAGAGCAGGTTTTCCATCCCTACAGTTTTAGTTTTCCTGAATATAATTCCCATTGATTCTCAAACCCAGTGTTTTGGGGGCTTGTCTCTCCTGTGCATAATCTAAGGGTTGGGGTGCCACTCACTATGGCTGGGGTACAGTTTTTCTCCTGGTTGGTCCAGGTCTCTGCCTCTCTTTCTCGTCTCAGTGGTATCCTTTTATCCTCTATTGTGGGATCTCACTTCATTTAATTTTCAGGTCCTTTTAGAGTGAATTATTCCATATGTAGCAGTACATTTGTTGTGTCCAAGGGAAGAGGTGAGTTCAGGATTCTGCTACAGTGTCTGCAACAAATATTAGTGGTAGGTATTGTTATTCCCATTTTGCAGGGGAGGAAAGAAAGGCCCAATGATATTAAGTAATTTAGAAAAACTAAATACATCTTGTACATATCAGAGCTGAGATCGATGATATTTTACATATCTTAAATTGATAATGATGACTGCATTATTATTAATTTTAATTTCCCATCCATGGCTCATTAGAAGAGTAACAGGGAGAAAAGAAAAACATGATTACTGGAGTCTGCTTTGGAAAACACCTCACACACACACCTTAACCAATCAATATTAGAGCTTCCAGACACACTAACTGAAATACTTGGCAAAGTTTTCTGTTTTCAAAGACTTTTGGGAGAATGATGGAGAATGAGGAGAGAAATCAGGTTCTTCAAATTGAGCTAAGCCCAAGGAATTGATTCTAAGAACTTTGAAATTTCTTGAAACATCTTTTACTTGAAAAAGTTTCTGCAGATCTTTCTATTACTCATGGTGGGAGCTTGGTCTCATCTTTTAGGCTCAGTACTCCCGAGGAAAAAAAAAAAGTCAGTGGGCTTTGTGGATGACAACTAGAAGAGTAAGATTCTGATAGAATGGACACTGAGGAGGAACATTGCTCTGCGTAATAAATTAAAGGCCCTCTTCATTGAGAGTCATTTCTCAATGGAATCCAGAAATATGTGCAGGTTTAGGTGCCCTGGACCCAGGAACAAAGTACTTGGTCAAAGTCATTCCTGCATAATGAAGAAGAGTAGGCCCTCTAACATGGCATTGGCCAAGGAAAATAGGAAAATGGCCTGCTGGAAATAGCAATATCTACTCTCAAGTTGTGTTTTCCATCTTCTACATTGTAAACTCCATTCTCCATTAACCTTAAGATTTCTATAAAGTTTTATTAAAAACCACAGGCTGGTCTTACAAGTTTAAGGAATTTTGATGGGACTTGTGTCCTCACATGGGACAAAATGTTATTTGAATTGCTACAGAAGCCTGAAAAATTGTTACAAAAAAGCAAGACACCCCCCCCACCTCCTGCAAAAACAAACAAACAAACAAACAAACAAACAAAAGCCATTCAGATGAACAAGGGACCTTTAGTACTTGTAGGAAATCTCAGAAAGGGGAATATAAGTACAAACAGGACTTCCTGCTAATCAAGTGATATGAAGAACTCTTGAAGGCTGGAGAACTTGGGGACAGCTGAGTTACAGAAATGGTTTGTATCTCTCTACCATATAGTTTTAATAGTACTTGTAAATATTTATGTTCTTTCTTTACAGATAATATAATTAATTACAAGGTATCCTTACTAATGTGAAAGTTGTCACCTAGAATTGCTGGCTCCTATCTTCTTGCTCATAATGCCACTCAAGAGACACAAAGTAAGAGATACAAAGTATGAATTCAGATCCAAAAGAGAAAGAGAGAGGATTCTGCTAAGGACGTGTTTATAAATTATTTTCTTAGAACCCATATCATAAACTTAGGTTATAATCATGATAAATTTATGCAAAAAAAACCACATTCTTCCCACATCCCTGTACAAATAGTTTCACTACCCCCCCCCCAATTCCTGAAGTCAACTGAAGTAGAGTTCTGAGATCTTCATTTATTTCTCTTCCTTCTTTTACTTTTTGAAAAAGCTTCATGGCAAAATCTCATTTTCCAAAATTCAAAATATATAGAAATACAATGTAAAACTCAACATGATAAGCAATGAATCACAGGAATCTATCCCCAAAACCAAGAGCACACTTTATACACTGTATGTTAGCCAACTTGACAATCGATTATATTTAAAAAAAAAACCAACATGAATTCACAGTATCACAGAGAAGACACTGCTAACATTTCAAGGACATTTAATTGCAGTATAGATATCAAAACTACATGCACACCCCCCACAAAAAGCATTTCTTATTATCTTCATTATCTTAAAATGATCTCATTCTCAAAGTGTTGGATAGCAAATTTTTAATTAACAGAAGCCATATTTCATTACTTTAAATTTAAAAAAGTATTCTCAGCCCATCAAAACCTTCCAAATGATTTCCCCAAATATCATTAAAATACTCTTAAACACAAAATTTAACAACCCACCAAGAATTTCTGCATGATATAATGTTTATAAAACACCAATGACCTAATTCTTAAATTCTTAATGAACTCATTAGTATGTATGTTTACATACAGTACAAATGGAATCTGCACATTAACAAATACAAATATCATTTTTCCTTTATACCTCAGGAAATAAACAATAAACAGTTGTAACATAAATAATAATATAATGAATTAGATAATAAAACTAACATCTGAATTGGACCTGAGCTAGCAGAGTCCTTAAGTGCTTCACAGAAGTTATATTACTGGCAGTGTTAAATGTCTAGACTGCAAGGGGAGAGAAGGAAAAGGATAGTGATAATGCATAGCATATTTACACTCCTGTAGGGAGCAGGTGCAATGAGTCTGCAGTGCTCTGTACATCCTCTTGCCAGGACTCAAGGGCAGCTGAAGAGTCTTCTCTAGACAACATTTGCAAATTCCTTATAGTTTTGTTTTTAATTTAGGTAATGAGTTTGGATAGTGAATTGGTTAGTCAATTTTTTTTATAAATGATTTTTTTACAAGTGATTACAATGTTTATATGGTGAAAGTCAGCATGGATATATATATATATATATATATGCATATATATTTATATGTACATACACACACATACACTGCATATATACATATGTATTCTGCTATATAATATTATGATAGATACCACTTTTTTCACTAATAGTTACTAAAAATATTTTCCATGGCATTCGTTTCCAAATCGCTGTTTTTAATGTTGAATACTGCTCCATAATATCCAAATTAATAAATTTCTATCTTCCTATTGTTGGCCATTTGTTTCCAATTTTCCATTATTATAAACAATGCTTCATTTCTAAATGTCTATGTAAATTTGTGATTATTTTTAAATTATTTACAGTGGAAATACTAGCTTTTCAGGAACAAACATTTTTGAAGCTTTTAATCTGTATTGCCAAATCATTTTCCTGGTAAATTGCTAATGACAGCACCCCTCACACAATGTAAGAAAGTATCCATTTCAAACACCTGTCCAATACTGAACATTTTCTTTTATCATTTTTAAAATTTTTTTAACACTTATTTATTTTTGAGAGACAGAGAGAAATAGAGCATGAGCAGGGGAAGGGCAGAGAGAGAGGGAGACACAGAATCCGAAGCAGGATGCAGGCTCTGATCTGTCAGCACTGAGCCAGACATTGGGCTTGAACCTTGAGATTATGACCTGAGCCGAAGTCGGATGCTTAACTGACTGAGCCACCCAGATGCCCCGAACATTTTCTTTTAAAAAAAACACTTTACCGGGGCGCCTGGGTGGCTCAGTAGGTTGAGCTTCCGACTTCACTCAGGTCATGATCTCACGGTCTGTGAGTTCGAGCCCCGCGTCGGGCTCTGTGCTGGCAGCACGGAGCCTGGAACCTGCTTCAGATTCTGTGTCTCCCTCTCTCTCTGCCCCCACTCATGCTGTCTCTCTCTCTGTGTCAAAAATAAATAAACATTTAAAAACAAAACAAAACAAAAAACATTTTACCAACATGATAAGTGATTATGGTGCTCCTGTATTTAAGTGACCATTTCTTTCATTTCTATTTTTGCTAACTTTTTAATTTGTTGAGAATTTATATTTATTGACCATTTATACTTCTTTATTTTATGAATTTTATATTCTTCTTGGAATTTTTTGTTTTTTATTTATTTATAAAGGTTTTTGCATATTAAGTGTAATTGCCCATTGTCTGCCTTCTTATTGGACAATGTGTTCTTATTGGATTATTTATTTTTTAATTTATTCATAAAGGTATTTGCATATTAAGTATAATTGCCCTTTGTCTGTCTTTTACATTGTGAATATCTTTTCTTTCCAAAGTCTGAGAGATTCCTAAGCTCAAGCTATATTCTCACTTACCAAATTAGATCAGTACCATTAGGAGTACTTGCTGGTATAAAATGAGCCTCCTCAATTCATTACAGCAGAGAATATATCAAATTTCCCACCTACCCCACCTCTACCTCAAAAGCTTTTCTTATTCATATAGGGTAGGGAACTGTGTCTTCAAAGCTGGTCTAGGCATCCCTAGGCCTGCCCTGATTTTCAAGAAAGCCCAATAAGTTTGTCAGGCAGTTCTTACACCCTTTTTTCTGAAACGGTCAAGTCCTGAGATTTCAGTGCATTTGGGCCAGGTAAACAGGATTGGCCAAGGTTGAGGCCTTGATGAAGTTAGTCCCTTAAATTGTCTAGGCCTCAGTTTCCTCATCTGTAAAATCAAGTGCATGATGCAGGTGATTACCAGCATCCCTTTCAGCTCTACCCTTCTGTGGGTCTTAATTAATACTGCAGGTGCCTGACAATAACTTCTCATTAGAGGACTTAAAAGATTCTGTTTGTTTTGAATGCCCAATTCTTTACTAAATGAATAAAACTTGTATTTTCTTTTCTTTATTAGCATTGACATGTTTCTTGCATATTTACTCACTAAGGATTAATTGCATCACTTTGGAAAATTCAAGCCTCTTTATCCATTCATCTATCAATGGACACGTGCTGCTTCCATATTTTAGACATAAATAATGTTGCAATAAGCATAAGGGTACATATACCCTTTGTGTTCTTTGGGTAAATACCCCAGTACTGCAATTACTGGATTGTAGAGTAGTTCTATTTTTAACTTTTTAAGTAACCTCCGTACAGTTTTCCAGAGTGGCCACACAGTTTGCATTCCCACCAACAGTGCACAAGTGTTCCTTTTTCTCTACATTCTTGCTAATACTTGCTGTTTCTTGTGTTTTTGACTTTAGCCATTCCGACGGGTGTGAAGTAATATTTCATTGTGGTTTTCATTTTCCTTTCACTGATGACAAGTGATGTTGAACACCTTTTCATGGCTCTGTTGGCCATCTGTAAATTTTCTTTAAAGAAATTTCTGTTCATGTTTTCTGCCCATATTTTAATTGGGTTATTTCTTTTTCTGGTATTGAGTTGTGTAATTTCTCTATATATTTTGGATACTAACCCTTTGTCACATATGTCATGGGCAAATATCTTCTACCATTCAGTACATTGTCTTTTTGTTGTCTCAGTGATTTCCTTTGTTATGCAGAAGGTTTTATTTTGATAAAGTCCCAATAGTTTATTTTTGCTTTTGTTTCGTTATCTCAGGGGACATATCTAGAAAAATGTTGCTATGGTTGATGTCACAGAAATTACTGCCTGTGCTCTCTTCTAGGATTTTTATGTTTAAGTTCTTACATTTAGGTCCTTAATCCATTTTGAGTTTATCTTTGTGTATGGTATAAGAAAGTGGTCCAGTTTCATTCTTTTTCATGTAGCTGTCCAGTTTTCTCAGCACCATTTGTTGAAGAGA
Source organism: Panthera uncia (assembly GCF_023721935.1). Taxonomy (NCBI): domain Eukaryota; kingdom Metazoa; phylum Chordata; class Mammalia; order Carnivora; family Felidae; genus Panthera; species Panthera uncia. Next base: position 84,956,464 of record NC_064810.1, read on the forward strand.
CTATCTTTTTCCCATTGCATAGTCTCACCTCTTTTGTCAAAGACTAACTGACCATATAATCATGGGCTTATTTCTGGGCTTTCTATACTGTTTCATTGATCTATGTGTCTATTTTTGTGCCAGTACCATACTGTTTTGATTACTACAGCTTTGTAGTATATTTTGATATCTGGGATTATGATACTCACACTCCAGCTTTGTTTCTCTTTTTCAAGATTGCTTTGGCTTTGGGGTCTTTTGTAGTTACATACAAATTTTAGGGTTGTTCTAGTTCTGTGATAAATGCTGTTGGCATTTTGATAGAGATTGCATTAAATATGTAGATTGTTTTGGGCAGTAGAGACATTTTAACAATATCTGTTCTTCCAATCCATTCGTTTGTGTCATCCTCAATTTTTTATCACTGTTTTATAGTTTTCAGAATATAAGTCTGTCACCTTCTTGGTTAAATTTATTCCTGGGTATTTTCTTATTTTTGATGCAATTGTAAATGGGATTGCTTTCTTAATTGCTCTTTTGGCTGCTTCATTGTTAGTGTATAGAATGCAATAAATTTTGGTATATTGATTTTGTATCCTATGATCTTAGAGAATTAATTTATCAGTTCTAGTATTTTTTGGTGGAGTCTTTAAGGTTTTCTATATATAGTATCATGTCATCTACAAAGAGTGAAAGTTTTACTTCTTCCTTACCAATTTGGATGCGTTTTCTTTTCTTTCTTTTTGTTGTCCAATGGTTGTGGCTAGGGCTTCCAGTACTATGTTAAATAACAGTGGTGAGAATGGACATCCTTATCTTGTTCCTGACCTCAGAGGAAAAGTTTTCGGTGTTTCACCATTGAGTATGATGTTAGCTGTGGGTTTTCCACATATGGCCTTTATTTATGTTGAGGTATGTTCCCTCTAAACCTATTTTGTTGAGGATTTTTATCATAAATGGATGTTATACTTTGTCAAATGCTTTTCTGCATCTATTGAAATGATCATATGGTTCTTATCCGTTTTTATTAATGTGTTATATCATGTAGATTGATTTGTAAATATTGAACCACCTTGCATCCTGGGAATAAATCCCACTTGTCATGGTGAATGATTGGTTTAATGTATTGTTGGATTCAGTTTACTAATGCTTGGTTGAGGATTTTTGCGTCTATGTTCATCAGAAATATAGGCCTATAGTTCTCTTATTTGTAGTGTATTTATCTGGTTTTGAAATCAGGGTAATGCTGGGTTCCTAGATGAATTTGAAAGATTTTCTTCCCCATCTATTTTTGGGAAAAATTTAGGAATAGGTATTAATTCTTCTTTAAATATTTTGTAAAATTCACTTGTGAAACTTTCTAGTCCTGGAGTTTTGTTTGTTGGGAATTTTTTGATGACTGATTCAATTTCATTGCTGGTAATTGGTCTATTCAAATTTTCTACTTTTTCTTGATTTAATTTTGGGAGGTTATATGTTCCTAGGAATTTATCCATTTCTTCTAGGTTGTCCAATTTGCCAGTGTATAATTTTTAAGAATATTCTCTTACAAGGCTTTCTATTTCTGCGATGTCCATTGTTATTTCTCTTCTTCCACTCCTGATTTTGTTTATTTGAATTTTTTCTTTCTCTATTTTTTGAAGAGTCTGGCTAGAGGTTTACCAATTTTGTTGATCTTTTCTAAGAACCAGTTCCTGGTTTCATTGATGTATTCTATTGTTTTTGTTTGTTTGTTTGTTTGTTTGTTGTTTGTTGTTTTAGTTTCTATTTCAATTATTTCTGCTCTAATTTTTATTATTTCCTTTCTTCTACTGCTTTTGGGTTTTGTTTGTTCTTCTTTTTCTAATTCTTTTAGCGGTAAGGTTAGGTTGTTTATTTGAGGTTCTTCTTGCTTCTTGAGGTAGACCTCTATTGCTGTACACTTCCCTCTTAGAACAGCTCTTGTTGCATCCCAAAGATTTAAAATTTTTTTAATGTTTATTTATTTTTGAAAGAGTCAGAGTGTAAGCGGGGAGGGGCAGAGAGAGAGGGAGATACTCCGAAGTCAGGACAGAGCCTGATGCGGGGCTGGAACTCACAGACTGCGGGATCATGACCTGAGCCACCCAGGCACCCCTGCATCCCAAAGATTTTAGACGATTGTGGTTTCATTTTTCTTTGTTTCCGTGTATTTTTTAATTTTCTTTTTTTTAAATTTTTTTAAATGTTTATTTTTGAGAGAGAGACAGAGTGTGAGTGGGGGAGGGGGAGAGAGAGGGAGAGACACAGAATCTAAAGCAGGCTCCAGGCTCTGAGCTGTCAGCACAGAGTCTGATGAAGGGCTTGAACTCAAGAACTATGAGATCATGACCTGAGCCGAAATTGGACACTTAACCAACTGAGTCACCCAGGCATTGCTAATTTCCTTTTTGATTTCTTGGTTGACCCACTCATTTTTTAGTAGCATGTTCTTTAACCTCCATGCATTTGTGCTCTTTCTAGATTTTTTTTCTTGTGGTTGATTTGTAGTTTCATAGTATTGTGGTCAGAAAAGATGCATGGTATGACTCCAGTCTTTTTGAATTTGTTGAGAATTGTTTTGGGCCTAATATGTGATCTATTCTGGAGAATGTTCCATGTACATTTGAAATGAATGTGTATTCTGCTGTTCTAAATATATCTATGAAACCTATCTGGTCCAATGTGTCATTCAAAGCCACTGTTTCCTTGTTGATTTTCTGTTTGGATGATCAGTCCATTAATGTAAGTATTAAAGTCTCCTACTATTTATGTATTACAATTGAAACTTCTGTTATGTTTGTTATTAACTGCTTTAAGTATTTAGGTACTCCTATGTTGGATGCATAAATATTTACAGTTGTTATATCTTCTTGTTGAATTGTTCTCTTTCTTATTATATAGTATTGTTCTTTGTCTCTTGTTACTGTCTTTGTTTTAAAGTCTATTTTGTCTGGTATAACTATTGCTACCCCCGCTTTATTTCCATTTCCATTTTCATGGTAAATGCTTTTCCATCCCTTCACTTTCAATCTGCATGTGTCTTTAGGTCTTGTAGGCAGCATATAGATGGGTCTTAGTTTTTTTATCCATTCCATAATTCATGTCTTCTGATTGGAGAATTTAGTCCATTTATATTCAAAGTAATTATTGATAGATGTCCATGTGTTACTTGTTTTTGGTTGCTTTTGTAATCTTTCTCTGTTTTTTTTCTTCTCTTACTGTCTTCTGTCATAATTCGTTGGCTTTCTTTACTGACATATTTGGATTCTTTTCCCTTTATTTTTCGCATATCTATCACATTGTTTTTGATTTTTGGTTACTATTCAGTGTTTATATAACATCTTCTCCATATAGCAGTCTATATTATGTTGATGGTCACTTAAGTTTGAACCCATTCTTTACTCTTTGCCCCTGCCTCCATGTTTTGGGGGTATAGTGTCACACTTTACATCTTTTTATTTTATGAGTTCCTTGACTTATTTTTACAGATATACTTATTTTCCCTGCTTTTGTGCTCTCTACTTTCCTTACTTAATGGTCTTTCCTTTCCACTCAGCATCCCCTATAATATTTCTAGTAGGTCTGGTGTAATGGTCATGAATTCCTTTAACTTTTATTTGTCTGGGAAACTCTTTATCTCTCCTTCTAGTGTTAATGATAGCTTTGCTAGATACAGTATTCGTGGCTGCATATTTTTTCCCTTCAGTACTTTCAATATGGCATGGCACCCCCTTCTGACCTCAGAGTTTCTGCTGAAAAATCAGCTGATAGCCTTATGGTGTTTCCCTTGTATGTAACTGTTTTCTTTTCTCTTGCTGCTTTTAAAATTCTCTCCTGATCACTACTTTTTGCCATTTTAACTATTATGTGTCTTGGTGTAGACCTCCTTGGGTTGATTTTATTGGGGGCTCTCTCTGCTTCCTGGATCTGGATTTCTGTTTCCTTCCCGAAGTTAGTGTCAGCTCCATGCTGTTTCCTGCAGGTGGCTTTGTGTTTATGCTCAGAGGTAAGGGAGAAAAATGCCAGCTTTTTTGCGAGAGGTATCTCCCAAGATCTCTGTCCCTCTGACACACTCTCTAAGATCAGTAAATAATTCTCCCTCCCATATGCCCCAGGCTTTTTCAAACTTCTGCTTCTATGTTGTATCTCCTTGGGTTGTTTCTTGTGCTGTTTCTATAAGGTGGGGACTCAGTTTCCTCTCACCTTCTTGTTTCTTCCAGAGCCAACTGAGCCCACTGATTTTTAAAATTCCAGGTTTTAAGTCCTGCTGATTGTAAGAACACACAGAATTCATCCCTTCTGGTTTCAGAGCCGAATGTTATGGGAATTCATCTTATCCATATGGGCTCCCTGGTATAAGGGTCTTTTTCTCTCCCTTCTTGCACCTTCTGCATCTCTCTTTCCTATGAATAGTTCCACAGTTCCATTTAGCTCCAGACTGCATCTCCACCCTTCCTACCCTTTTTGATGTGGCCTCTCTTCTTCATATTTAGCTGTGGAGTTTGTTCTGTCAGTTTTTGAGTTGTTTTCTGGGTTATTTACACTGATATGAGTGTTATCTAGTTGTATCCATGTGACAAGATGAGTTTCTCTGCCATCTTAAATTTACATTTTTAAATGCTGACTTTCATTATTTTATAGAGAATTATAATGAAGGAAGAGATGTTTAAAAATTTAGGAGGCTCTTATAAATTAGTCCAGAAGATATATAATAAGAGTCTAAACTAAGGCACTGTAAATACATAATATCCTAATGATTCTAGTGTTTCATTCTTTATGGAATTAAAAAACAATTAGTCTCTGCCATCCTGCTACAAAATACCATAAGCTTTGATAAATACCAAGACTATTTTATTTTTTTAAAGTTATAGGTTTAACAAGCATTTACCCATCTGCATTATATATCATATCAAATATTATTTCTTCTTTCAAAATAGGCTTAAGGTTTTATTTTCCCCCATACAACCATCTATTGTAACAGTAGGTATATGCGAGTAGGATAATCTAAGAAAATAGAATTGTCTGAACCAGAATTAGAACTATGGGTTTACCTTAGAAATAATTCTTCATTCCTTGTATATTATATCACCTCTGTAATTGTTTTAATGCTGTTTATCTTCTTCTAACATGAACTCTTTAAAAAATTGAATTCCCTCTCTTCATGAGCTGCAGAATCAAAATCATTTCCATTATAATAAGGTAAACTTTTGGTCCTATCACATTCCTAAAATGCCTTTGAAGATAGTTAGATTTTCCTAAGTCTAACTATTCATTCATTGCATTTCCTCCCATAGGATACTAATTCATTTTTTTTTATTCAGATATCAGCATTTTGTGGCATAAATTGAACTCTATCACCATTAGTATACTTTGAGTTGATCATACTCTCAAATTCCTTTATGCAGTGTTGAATAGAATTACTTGTTCCACATCAGTAAAAGCACATCAAGAAAAAGACACTTGACTTCATTGGTCCTCACAATCTTTATTTGAGAAAGGAGGAAGTCAGACCACAGAAACTATAAGCTTTTTTCCAGCCTTAGCATTGTGTGATTCTACATAAAATCAGCAGTTTCATTAATATTTTATTTAAAAAAATATATCTGAAATGTGCCTTCAGAGTAAATCATTTTAAAATTATTTTCAAAGATTTTATACTGTTCTAAATACTTCTAAAATAATTTATGTTATTTAATTATTATTGAGAACTTTTTACACTTAACATGTTATAAGTTATTTTAACAAAACACAAAATAAAACAGGGTCCTTGTCTCTATCTGCCTACATCTGATGAGTAAAGAAGCACTGAAATAATTAAACAGGGGAAAAACTTTATGAATTAAGAAAATTTTGTACTATAAAGGAGTTCCCAGCAAGGGGATGTATTCAACTGGAGGATTAATGAAGGCTTTATGAAGGTAATGGAATTGGAGACCAAACTTGAAAAATGAATGAACTTTCATTCCAAAGGAGTAGGAAGAGAGAATACATTCTAAGACAAGGAAAGAGTATGAGTATAGCTTGAACTGTTTGGAGATTAATATAATAGTATAGTTATTTAAAAAGTTAGGGAATATACAGAACTGAAAAAAGACGGGGGCCAGTTTATAGAAGACCACTGTATTAATAGTCATTCTTTTGGTTACACATACAGAAAATTCAACTCAACCAGAAAAGAAAACGTATTAACTGAAATAACTAAAATTCAGAAGAAGACTAGCTTTACATATGGTTTATTTAATGGATCAAATTTTGCTCCCAGGAGACTGACTAGACTATTTCTCCCCCACGTTAATTTTCTTTCCAATTTTAGAGTGCTAGATGCTGGCAGATTCAAGCTGACATCATTAGTGCACCCAGTCCAGAAGAATCAGTCTGCTCTGAAATAGTCCCAGAACTGAGTCTATTTGCCCTGGTTGACGGACTTGGATCAGATGCCCAGCCCCAGCTGTGACCAGTGGGTATTAAAGGCACTGTTTGCTCAGCCAGGGTCATTTGTTCCACCCCCAACACCTCATAGTAAAATGTTTTCCACCACACAAATGGGCAAGAGTGGGGAAGAGAGAGTTCCTCAAAGCAGAGACAGTTCTTCCTCCCACTAGAAGAAGATATGGCTTTGGGTGGCAAGCTATATTCCATGACTATGAATAAAAAGCTAAAGTTTTAGATATTAGTAGGCAATAGAAAACCAATAAGGTTTTTGAACTGAGCAGTAAATATGATCAATGCTGGTCTTTATGAAATTGGTCTGGCTGCAATGAATATGACTGGCGTGGGAGATGGGTGGAGGTGATAAAAGTAGCCTTGAGACTGGTAACAAGTTTAAAGAGTCTGTGGTAGGATGGCGGTAGTAAGAGTAAGAGTAAGAGTAGTAAGGAGGAGTCAAAAGCAAGAGAAATTTGTGGGGTTTTTTGCAAATATTTTTTTCACCAGGACTAGGAAATTCTCAAAAGTACATTTAATATTAAATGCAATATTGGATTGCTGAAAGAATATTGTCATAAAGAAAAAACAAATGTAAATTATTTTAGTGTAATTTCCTAAATTGGTTTAATAGGAAGCCCAACTCTGAAGCCTCCAGCTTGTTTATTCATTTGGAAGAACATTGCTGCCATCTCCTAGTCACCAGAGTCCATGTACTTTTCTTCAATCATAATTCCCCCTGGCAGCCTGGGGTCTGCTGTGTGGGCTTCCAAAATTCTTTCCAGGTCTAATGCCCTGAACACCAGTTAATCCCATTCAATGTGTCAAAGACACAGAAAGGGCAAGTGGGCAAACTTTAACAAAATGTTCCTCCTTCTGATTGAACAATAAAAACCAATTAGTCATTTTAATTTGGGTCTACAGTTTTTTGACTTTTGTTCTCTCCTACACCATCTTTGAGCAGCAGGGTTTGAATTGTACAGATTATAAAAGAATGGTTGAATCACCACCAAAAGACTATTATTAATGATTTTTTTTAAGTCCACAAGCATACTGACATCATCATTATTACTCAGCTTTTTAAAAGATTTAATAATACTGAATTTTCAATAGGCATTTAAAATGCATGAGGATTCACTTATTAATAAAATTTAACTTGATCAATACAAAATGTATTCTGCTACCACTCAACTCTTTAATTTAATTATAATGATTAAAACTAAAAGCAGTATTAGCACATTTCTTGCTGTAAGAAAGCTGAGTGTGCTATGATTTTATGTCAAGTCCTCTGGCCACTGAAAATACAGTGAGATTATCTTATAAATAGAAGAGAATATGCATTGTGCTTTTCTCTTGCTACTGATGTTGCTCATGACTGTCATTGCAAAAGGCAAGAGCTAGCTTTGCCATACACTTACATCAATAAATAAACCACCTAGGCCACAGTTGCTGCTCAAATTTGATAGTACATACAAAGCACTTGGGGTTCTCGTTAAAACGCAGATTCTGATTCAGCAGGTCATGGATGGGGCCCAAGAGAGTCTGCAGTCCCAGGAGACTGATGCTACCGGTCAGTAGACCACACTTTGAGTAGGAAGGGTCTTTGAATTTAAAATGAGACTTATTTTCTGGAACTGGGACCTGGTATTAAATCATGCGCATTTTAGGCTGCAAAACAACAATGTGAAAGGAATGAGATGTAAATTATCTTTGTTTTCTTCAGATGCATTGCATGCCTTAATAATATGAATTACTTTGAGTTTGAGTTTAGCTGGGCAATCATAGCCCAACCACTTCTAAGTCCGACTGTTGCTAATGGTGGTATTAAGGCCAGTGAATTCTATACCTGTGTACAGGTCGGTTAGAAAAGATTCATTAGTAACCATTCTTTGCACAGTGTGTACAGAGACTTTATTTTGCTTCCTATGATGGTATTGTTTGAGCTTGACACATATTACCAATTCATCTTCAAAGTTGTTTTTCCATGATTCTAATTTTTAATATGAAAACTAGAAAATCCTGTGAAAGGTCAAATAAAGCATTTAGATGTTTAGCAGAGTTTTCCATTTTTATTCAAATATTTCTGGTAATCCAAGTGTCAGACACATAGGTGTCTGCCACTTGTCTTTGTTCCAAAAGAACCACACCTTTTCCAAACTGCTGTATCTCTGGTTTGTTTGCCTTATGTCAGTTTACCTTATGATTCCCTGGAGTGAACAAGATTACACAAAGAGATACTTTCTCACCATTACTGAAATCAGAGGATAGAGAAAGTTATGCATATTTTCTCCTTTCAAGATCTTTTAAAAACCGCCTATTTGCAATTCGTAGCAAAAAAGATTTGCACAAATATAATTATATTATGATTCAGCTTTTTGTTAGGTGTATCATAAAATCCTTAGCGTTCACTGGAATACAGTTCATACCTGCTTTATCTTATGGATTTTCTACTGGTATATCTATTTGCACATGAAAGTTTCTTTTTTGCACCAAAACACCATATTACTTAGCCAATATCCTAAATTTGGATGGCAGTTTTTGGTCTAACCAAATAAGATGTATAAATTGCTAGCTGGTTCTGTGAATCAAAAGTATCTTGAAATACTGACACTTGAATTAATAGTCAAGTTTTTGCTCACAAAGCTTTTATTTATAAGCTGCGAAGGAACTTTCTGTGCTGTGAAGAGGATTAAAGTTCAAAAGTGAAGGGGAGGGGCGCCTGGGTGGCTCAGTCGGTTAAGCGTCCGACTTCGCTCAGGTCATGATCTCACGGTCCGTGGGTTCAAGCCCCGCGTCGGGCTCTGGGCTGACAGCTCAGAGCCTGGAGCCTGTTTCGGATTCTGTGTCTCCCTCTTTCTCTGACCCTCCCCTATTCATGCTCTCTCTCTCTCTCTCTCTGTCTCAAAAATAAATAAATGTTAAAAAAAAAATTTAAAAAAAAAGTGAAGGGGAAATATTTGACTAGAAGAGGTTAGATGTAAACTTTAGAGAGGGGAAATGGGAAGTTGTGGAATCTCTGTAGAGGTTTGTTTGTTTATTTATTTATGTATTTATTTATTCATTTAAAGAAAAGTCTAGGTAAGTTTATCTTTCTGGGATGATATGGTCTTATTCATCAATGTATTTCTGCTTTAGCACAGCACTTGCACATACTAAGTTCTTAATAAATATGAATGAAAACAGGGATGCCTTCACAGATTCACTTACATTCCTGAGATTTGTGAATGTAGGGAAAACTAAATGAGTTACTTAGGTTTTTAATAAATTATATACATTTGGGGTGCCTGGGTGGCTCAATTGGTTAGGCATCTGACTCTTGATTTTGGCTCAGGTCACAATCTCACATTCATGGGATCGAGACCCGCATTGGGCTATGTGTGGAGCCTGCTTGAGATTCTCTCTCTCTCTCTCTCTCTCTCTCTCTCTCTCTCTCTCTCCCTCTTCCCTACTCTCTCTCTAAAATAAAATTTAAATTTTTTAAAAAAAATTTTAAATGATATATTGAGTTTTATCTCCAACTCTAGGTAGTTGCCATGCTGTGATGGCTCCTTGAATCTGTCATTAGATAATAGGAAGCATAGTATGGATTGGAATAGTTTGGCTCCACTATTACTTCATAGAATTCTAGCACCTTCAAATCAAACAGAAGAATTTCCCCAAGATTTTTATACCAATATGCTAGCATTTTACAATAAATATTTCCCTTCTTTTAAATTTGTAGAGCTTGACATCTCAGAAAATGGTCACTCATCTTCTCTGGAATGGAAAAAAGTCTGTTTACATAATCACATATGGTGGCTTATAATTTACAACTCCCTTTGCATGCATTCAGTTCTCAGCAGCCCTGTGTAGTAGGCTGGGAAGATATTTGCCTTACTTCAAAAATGAGGAAGTAGGGGTACCTCGGTGGTCCAGTTGATTGAGCATCTGACTTCGGCTCAGGTCATGATCACAGAGTTGGTGAGTTCTAACCCCACGTGGGGATCTGTGCTGACAGCTCAGAGCCTGGAGCCTGCTTCATATTCTGTGTCTCCCTCTCTCTCTGTCCCTCCCCTGCTCATGCTCTCTCTCTCTCTCTCTCAAAAATAAACATTCAAAAATTTTTTAAATGAGGAAGTAGAGAATTAGTATACTTGCTTAAAAAAGCAGTGAGGTAGGGAGATGGAATTAGCATTTCTGCCTGCAGACTCCTATCCAGTTCTCTGTCCTATAAAGAACAATAAGACAGGTGGTACTTTTACCTTTTACAGTTCCTATGAACATGTCTCAATTTTCAGGATAAAACCATGAGTTTGTCATGCAGGGTTTGGATATAAAAAAGCTGAAGTCTAAAGAGGGTAAAGGATATTTCCCAAAGTTAACTATTGGTGGAATCTAACAGGAATCCACATCTCCTGCCTTTAGAAGTCTTAATCATTTTGTGGTTGGCTGGTTGGTTGGTCAGTCAGTCCATTGTTTTTGGACCACAGATGTATTGGATTAGATTAATCATTTCTTTGATTTATGCCACTCTTTCTTCACTAGTCCATGCATAGCTGTGTTTTATTTATATAGCAATTTTTATCGGATAATATACATCCGTGAGTCACCACCCAACCTAATAGCTAAGACATTGACAATTAACCTTCATATAAAATGCCCCCCCCCATTTCTTTCCCCTGGTTCTCTTTCCCCAGGATCACCAATATTCTGAATACTATATTCCATATAGTACATGATATATATTTATGTTCTTAGGGGGTCGATATATTTTTTAACTTTATGAAAGGTATAACATACTATATACACTATTTGGGGGATTATATTATGTTGTATATAACTTGGGGGGCCGGTTGCTGTGTAAATGGAGATCTTATTACCTACCAAAACTAGGTAGTCACAGTATACATATACATATACATATATGCACATGTATATATTGTATATATATTTATAATGTAGAAGCTCCATAAAACTATCCAATGTCTTTAACTTGAGATATATCTAAATGCACTCTACCTGTATATTACATACTAAAGATCCATTCATTCAACAAATATTTTTAAAGTACCAACCATGCGGCAGGAGGTATATTGTGCTGATACATCCGTGCAAAAGCAGATACACTCCTCTCTGATCGCATGGAAATAACATTGCATAGAGAGAGACAGACAATAAATAAAATATGTAAAATACATGGGATATTAGATGATGTTAAGTGCTAGGGAAAAAAACAAATCATGGAAGGCCTCTAGGGACTGGGGTTTGGAATTTTAAATAGGGTGCTCAAAAATGAATTAAGGGTGGGGTGAAGTGGGGCGAGTCTTTATTCACTCAATGATAGGTAACTTGTGAGAGCTAAATCAGAACAGAAGTAAACTCAGGGACACCTGGGTGGCTCAGTTGGTTAAGCCTCCGACATGGGCTCAGGTCATGATCTGAGGACCGTGAGTTGGACTCCCGCATGGAGCTCTGTGCTGACAGCTGGGAGCCTGGAGCCTGCCTCGGATTCTGTCTCCCTCTCTCTATACTCCTCCCCTGTTCGCTCTTTCGCTCTCTCTCGCTCTCTCTCTCTCTCAAAAATGAATAACCATTAAAAAATTTAAAAAAAAAAAAAAAAGAACAGAAGTAAACTCTTCGGAAACCCCCACGCTCAGCCCATTATGTCTGTGCGATGACAGGCTCAGTCGGTATGGATGGCCCTGGAGACACAATGCATTTTCCTCCCACTTTTCTTACATCTGACCATCTACTGTGCCGGAGTCTCAGTGCATGCGGCCGCCGCACCTGAACGCCTTGCGCGACCACCACTCACGGGCACTTTGCCGGCCGCGTGCATGCACCGCCTTCGGGCCTCTCACGGGCCCGCCGGGAACGCGCGCGCGTGCCCGGCCCCGCGGCCTCTCGGCAGAGACGCGGCCGGGAGGGCGGCGCGCGCCCCGCTCGGCAGCTGCTGCGGCGGCTGGTGTGGGCGCTCACGTCAGGGTTGGGAGGAGAAGGGGGTTCGTGACGAAGATAGAGAGACATGAGGCAGCCCGGCAGGAAGCGAGAGAGTTCGGTGGAGGAGTGAGTTTTAGAAACGCCCGGCGAAGCAGGACCTGAGCCTGCGGGTGAGCTTGGCCGCCTGGGCTCCTCATCTCCTCCGCGCGCTCTCCTGTGTCCGCTTTCAGCACCCCGAGCGGAGAACAGTTCCCGGCAGCCTACAGAGCGGCCAGCGGGCCACAGTGGCCGGGCTACCTGGAGCCTTCCACCCGGCTCAGGGGCACCGTCTGAGAACACACTGTGCACGCCGTCTTCTCCCCTCTGTTGGTGTGCAAGTAAACACGAGGGAAAGCATCCGGCGGCCTCAGGGAGCCCTGAAGAAGCCGAAGCAGAATGTACCAGGGACACATGCAGGTAAGACATTTCCACCGAACTGGAAAGAAATCTTGGGGGGCTAATTTAAGAGCAAGGTGGCTCACTAAGTTATTGTGGTCAGGCGCTGCCCTCACACAGTTCAACAAGTGAAGTGGTGCAACATGACCATGACATTTCTGTCCAGTAAACTAGACAGGTTTCTGAGGGTGGGAGAAAGGCAGGAACGACCTCGGAACTTCGATTGGGGAAGTTTGTTTTCTGTGCATTCCCTGAGCCTGTTTCTTTAAACAAGATCAAGGAATCCAAACAGAGGAAACCTGGAGATGACTGTGTTTCCGTTGTAATCCTCTATTGATGCAACTCGGCATGTATGTCAACTGAAGGGCAAACAATAATAGAAAGACAAAGCTTTTCCTTTACCATCTGCAAAGGTTTCTTGACAGTTAGAACACTTTGCCACTTTTGTATAATTTTTTAAAGTGATAATTTTTTAAATGGTTTGTGCTGTATTTTCCCCCTTCAGAGAGTGGGACATTGTCACCTATCTCTACAGTCACAGGATGACTTGGGAGGATGAATTTCAAACATATGTCCAAGAGAGTCTAATGTTTTTCAGGGAAGATGCTGCCTCTGGTTTTTAATGCTCATCTGAGCTGAGCCTCTGCTTCTCTCTGATGCACTCTACTCTCTTGGGAAAAATTATTTTAACCTTGACTTCAGTTCTCATTCACATGGTTGGTTCTTCCTTACAAAGGCAGCTGTACACTTTGGGGAAAAAAAATACTAACTCAGCTTCCTAAAGTATGAACTGAGCTCTTTTTGCTGTTCTAAATGCTTTAGTCATCAGGTTTGATGTTTGGAGTTCCTTTCCATTCCAAAGATGGTCAAATATAGTCATCATATGTGGTATCTTCACACTAGTGTGTAACATGTGTGAATATTGACGGTGTTGCTTCTGTGTCTTTGGAGCAATTGAAAATAGGTAGATATATTATTGCATTCATAATTTAGTATTACCAAATATTTAATTTCTAAGTCTGTGGGGAAATTCTCTTAGACTGTAATTTATTTTTATATAAAACGGTATTAATCAGTGTCATAAGTTTTGTAAGATTTCTGAATCAGCACTATCAGAATTCCAAAACCATTTCCCATATTACTGACATCATCCTGTTTGAAAATTATTAATGGAATTCTATCACAGTTGATGGACAATAATTAGTCACTGAAGTATATTTCTAAGTATATATAATAGATATGGTCTACATGTTTCTTATTAAAGCTACGTTAATTGGAAAGTTTAACAACAAAGGAGCATTCAAACATTCAGAAATGTTGAATTCAGACTGCTGAAAAAATTAACAAAGGATCATTACTATAGTTTTATGTTTCATATGTCCCTAAGAATGATACTTACAATTTTCTATATTATCTATTTATTATCCCTAAGCAGTTTCTTCACTGGAGTAAAATAGGAAGGTTTTACTGAATAGTGTCAATCTTCAGAAAATTGCTCATTCACACAAAATTCACAATTGGTTACTCGGGGAATTTACAAAAACTTTTCACATTATTTTTTTGTTGTTTAAAATACGTTTTTGTGAATGAAGAATTGAAGCAACAGTCTGGTAAATCCAGGCACCCAAAAACAATTCTAACCCAGTTTTCTGAATATTTCGAGGGAGGATGTTAGTGAAACTTGAATCACCTAGAGAACAATGTCTGAGGGTTTCATTTTACTTTGGAAGAATAAACAATATGTAAGATTCTGCACATGCTCCCAACTTCACGTTTTTGGTTTTTTTTGCTTGTGCACTACTGTAACAGCAAATATGATGGCTTGCAGTAAAACTCACAAATCTTTGCTGCCAAGCTTAACTTGAAAACATTACTAAATAAAGACTGTAATCAATATGCTTGCCAAAATTTCAGAGCACAATACTTTTTTTCCCTATTTACTATTGACCATTAATGTTAAATATAAAGCTTCTATGGTTTTAATAGTGTAGTAGCTATTAAATGATATATATGATCATCTGAGTGGGATTTCCTCTCCCCCAGAAATAATGCCTATTACAACCTGATTTATAATATTTGCTTACATTTGAAAAGGCCAGTCTTATTCCCAGAGAATAGTATTGAGCCTGTAGACAAAATCTCCATTGTGCTGATGTATTCAGGGTAAATAAAGAAGCCTTCCTTATCAGAGATAGCACCATCTTTCTGTGTGTCCCTGATGGTAATCACAAAGGAGCAGACATATAGTCCAAACACTCCAAAATTTTAATTTTTAATTTTTTAATTTGTGATTAAAAATCTGAATATTTATTTGGTAAATTGGACTAGGAATGAGTAGATTTACTAACACTTCTGCCAACTTTGGAGTTCATTTGAAACACTGGTGTTACTTGGCTGATATCTTAAAATGAGAGTGAAAAAAAACATTTGCAATCATTAGCTGTGCCTTCTAATTCTTCTCTTTTCTGTAGAGATTTTAAAATAAAATGTTTGTAAATAGGCAGTCTTGAGTGGGGAAGGTATTCACAAGAAGCCTTAAAAAATAGTTTAATTTAAAAACTCCTGGAGTGCCTTTGTTTTTACAACTAAATGATTTTGTAAATAAAATCTATTAAGTCTTTCACATATAGCTAATTTTCCAGTTTACCATAGAACCTGAATTCATTTTAGAAGCCACAGACTTTCAAAAGCATACTCTGCTAGCACCTTTGAAGATAAAAGTTGACATCCATTGTAGATAGACAAAGCAGAGCATGGCAGCATATATTTCTTGGTTTCATAGTAAATGCCACAGGTATATTTCTTAGGAGCAGGGTCCTAGAGTTGCACTGTTTTCCAACTGCCTCACTAGTTATTTCCAAGGGGAATTTATCACCCAAGCAACTTAAGCAAAGCTCGTTTCCTTAGTGACTATTTTAGATTTACTTTTTTTTTCCTTTTGACCAAGAGGGCCAATGGTGATTAAATATATTTTAGAATCAGTTCAGACCAAACTCTTTAATCCTATTAGATACCCTTCAGTCTTAATCCTTTCAATACCTCTGTATGCTCTGTACAGCAATGCTTATTTGTACATGTGCATGTGAATTAACAGTGCCAATTAGAGCAAAATAATTACATGTCTCTGAATATTTCCTTAGCCGAACTTTTTTTTCTGGGAAGGTATAAATATAGACCAATGTAATTTCAATTTTGAACTGAGGGTTTGTTTTTTTTTTTTTTAATGAAGCATCCTCAGTAATGCTTTTGTTATAAAAGAAAATTATTTCAGAAGGCAGTCAAACAAAAAATCTAATTGTAATGGTAACTGATCTTCATTATGAGCCTTCAAACCAGACTTTTTTTTATTTATTTAAGCTGGCTAAGGAAACATTCCACATCCTTTGGCTTCACAAGACATTAACTAAAGAAAATTTAAGTGACAATAATTGTAAGATTATTAACAGCTCTAAAGTAGCCGTTTTATTTGTTTTCCCCAAAGGATTTTTGTGTTTGTATTTATTTTTGACATTACTTAGCTTTAAAAAAAAATCTTCATGAAGGGGAACAGGTTGGGTAACATGAATTATGCTAATAAAGTAGATCTGGCCACAGGAGATTCATTTAGTTTCACTAGAAACAACAAATATAAGAAGCCAATCCAAGATAAGATTATAAAATGTTATTTCAACATCTGTGATAGTAGTTTGTCATAATTGAGACCCTCAAGCAAAACTGTAAACTAAGTAATATTTGTCATGGGTATTTCCACTTCTCTAGAAGATCCACTTTCTCTTCCTTGATGCCACCATTTTCTATCCTATGTCATTCCCTTTATCAACCTTTTGCTAATAAAGATATAATTAATACTAATACACCACATATACACATACACACACCCTGCAGTGGTATTTGCATTTTCAGAGGAGAATCTTTGAAGATTAGCTTGCTGGAGGGAATGTTTTAAAGAAAATGAGGTAATGCTGACCTGAGACTGGGGTTGGTTGTTTTGGTCAGATGTAGCTGCTGCCTTTCCCTTTCCCCCATCTCAAATGGCACCTGCCCAACCTCCTCAAGGTCTTCCTATGAATGATAATCAACATTAATACTCATTTATTGAATGAATGTATTGTCTGAAATAGTATTAACTAGAATTCTGCTGAAGGAAATGCATGTACAGTGGGGCTCATGCTCAAATTATGACACAAGCTCCAGCAAGATGTTGAAGTGCTTTCTGATATATTTATAGCAAATATGCTTGATATGGCAGTAATAGTGAGCTTCTAACACTTAAAATTATAATACTTATGGTATAATATTGATTAACCAGAAAACATCATTCCCCAGTCATACTGGCCAACAGTTTATATAATACACTTACTAAAAGACACACAATATGTTCTTCTGAGATTTTGTTTATGGTTTATAAACATTCTTCCTAAAAACACATGTTTTAAGGAAAAAACCTCCAGCACATGAATGTTTTGATTATAACACATTTTTAAAGTAAAGACTAAGAAAAAGTTAGAAGAGAACTTGTTAATTTTAAAATCTTGAATATCTAGTATTACTACAGCCAACCTAGGAAACATTAAGGTGTGATGTATCATGTAGTCAAAACATCTGGCAGTCTCCTTTTTCACACTTTTCATTGAGATCACATGTTGCCAACACAGGCATAAGCTAGAGATGTTTAAAGGTTTTATATTCTAGAATTAACTTCTTGATGCACCCATGGAATAACTAGTGTGCATTTCCTACATTACAAGTGAAGGTAAGCCCCACTTTAATGTTTCCTTATTAAGAGACTTAAGTCCAATCTGAGTGTTTTGTGGCATCTAAACATGCTATAATTTCAAATACACTGATAGAGGAAATGGGGTTGCTAAATTTCTGAAAATGTATCACCTTTTTATAATTCAGAATTTATTTACTACAGCATGTAACCCACGTATCAGGTACCAAGACCAGAGTGCTATGAATTAAGGGTTACATTTCTGTTAATGACCCCTTCCTTCATCTCCACCTCACCCATTTCCACCCCTCTTCCCTGTGCCATCTCCTTTACTAAGGAAACCAAATGGAAAACTTCTTTCCCCATTCTATTCAGAAAAATTTTTGTGTTTTATATATTAGCATATTATACAGGAAGATAGTTAATACCCTATTGGTTAAATATCCAGATCATTGCTGAGTGTTGAGACCTCAGAGTATAATATAACACACTGCCAGTGTTGTCTTAGTATGTCATTTTTGACTGATCTTTATAAGTACCAGTATACTACTTCTGTTGAAACTCCATTAGATAAATGACCATTATTATTCTCCGTGTGAAATTTTACTAAAATGATCATTCCTATGTACAATTTTTAGGCAATCACTGTTAGAGATTGCACAGATGAAAAAAAAGTGAGCTCATTTAGAGAGGAAGAGGCTAGTTATCCACCATTTCATTCAAGAGTAACATATAGAAGCTTGCCAGCAGCTCTGAAATGGGGGGAACCTGAGCCAAGTGGGAGAGTTTGCATTGAAGGTGCTTACAGAACTCCCCCAAACCCCTGCTCATGCATAGATTCCTCTGAAAAACAATAAAAACAATAACAACAACAGGAAAACCCTGCAAATGGGACTTGGTGTAGTGAAAAAAAATTTTTTTCCAAATAGAATGCCATGTGGTGATCTATAAAGTCATGAAGATTCCAAGAGATGATTGGTGTTGTAATGCCAGAAATCTACCTAGGTAACCACAAAATTCCCACTCTCACACACCCTCTTAAAATTTGTGTATTTTTTAAAGCAACTGGTATGGTAGAGGAATTCAAACCATTTTATATGATTAATTATTGAAGGAACTGGAGATGTTTAGTTTGGAAAGTAAAGACTCAAAGAGACCGCGATGACTCTGTATAAATGCTTGAAGAATCATCATGCAGGAAGAGGCTAGAATTGTTTTGTATGGTCTTGAGGGTTAAAACTGGTATTGTATCAGGGTGAAATAAAAATCCCTGTGATAATAAAAAAGACCCTGGATACATTACCCAGTTGCTACTGAGTGAGATGCCTGTTTGGAGATGGACAAAGCCTAGAACGAAGGGAAGAGAGCTGAAGGTAGGCATGGGTCCCTGTGCACACACAAACTTCTGTTCCTAGGCCATTATGCCTTGTGGGAAAAAATCCAATAAAAAGCACCATAAGATGGTATATGTGTTTGTGTGTGCATGTCTGTGTGTCGTGCCAAAAAGTTATAGTCGAAGTAATGATCTAAAATAATCAAAATTCATGATATGCTGGGGGATTAATTCATGGCTGCCTAGAAGTAGACAGAGCCATGCCAGTAGGCAAAATGATCAAAAGTAGTAAAAGGTCAGAAAATATGGAAGCTCTTTAAGGAAAAAAGAGACAGGAAAACATTTAAACATCATGAGAAGACGAAGCTGCTGGAGTTGTGAAACATCTTTTTACCTCCTTTCACATGGGTGTTAACTGTAACATGCATGCTTATACTGAATAATATCCTTTGGTCACATGGGAATGTAACATCTGATTGGGCAGGTGATTATGTGCACATGAAACACTTGGGAGTTTGTTGGAAATGCAGAATCTCAGTTCCCACACCAGACCTACTGAATCAGAAATGAAATTCCTCAAGATACCCAGTGATTGATTGATATATGATTGATATATATGTATGTATATATATGTGTGTGTATATATGTATATATATGTATGTATATATATGTATGTATGTATACATACATACATATATATATATGTATGTGTGTATATATATATATATATATATATATATATATATTGATGTTTGAGAAGCACTTGTCTGAAAACATTTACATGGAGAACAAGGCCTGATTTGTTGCACTGAGACCCTAGCAAAAAGCTTGATTCTTGGGTAGCTTTCTGAGATCACAGAGACATGATGATGTCCCTGACAGAGGGGCTGATAAAAGCAACTATCACAATTATGTTTGAATAGAGTTTCCTCCTTATATCAGTATCATAACCTCCACCCAGTTGGTTGTAGTTTTTCAGTCTGGAGAAACACAAAAAACCTATTATATTCCACCTGAATAAAACAAACCTTCAAGTAGCTAGAGAATTATCATGTCCTCATCCCATTAAATCTTTTCTTCTCCAAGATAAACAACCCAGTTCACTCAATAATTTTTCATGATGACATTTTTGATGTTTTAATGGCTCCACGAAAGTATGGCCCTCTGAGCAAGATACACTACTCAAGATGTGACCTGACCAATGCCAAGCCTGTGAGACTGTTTAACTCTTGGGAAAGACATCTATTCAGACAGCTTTACGATCTCTAGACTAAATTGTTCTCCAAATTGTTTTGATGTTTCTATTCTCTGAATAACTTGGGAGTTATCTCACAGTTGCTAATCTTTATACCAGAATAATCTTGGATCCAAATGTCCTCATTAGAATATTCTAGGTTAACAGTTCCTTATGTCTCCAACAATTGCACTCATGTTCAGTTTTAGGGTCATAAAATCCTGAGTTTGAAAGACTCTTGAAAGTGTTGTGTTCAACCATCTCATTTCACAGATGATGAAATTAAGATTCAGAAAAGTAAAAAAATTGCTCACAAAGTCCCACACAAGTTAGCAGAGCTAGCACTTGAGGGAAAGCTGCCTTCCCCCCAGTGTGCTATTTCCATTAAACTATTTTTCTTTATTTCGATATTTATTACAAGCAAAAAAAAATCTAAGTGAAAAATAAACAGTATAATAAACTGCTCAATATCCCCAAATATCTTGGTGTTTAGCATTTAGTCACAAAAATTGATATTTTTCTGCTTTTCAGTTTTAGTCTATTTGATATTTTATATATTCAGTTTGGTAGCCATTTGGTTGACAGTGGAAGAAAGTCTGATCTGTGCATGTGTTTTAAAAGTGGAATGAGGCACGGTGAAAAGTTGTATCATTTGTTAAAGGTGTTTCTCCTTGGACTGACTTGATTGACCATTTGAGTAAACTGGTTGGAGTCTTGGTGGTTTGATAAGTTCTTGGAACTAGCTGCCTAAATATACAAGTTAATCAGCCTTGGGGTTCTTAGCTGTAAGCATTGGAAACCAACTCTGGCTCCTTTAAGCAGAAAGGGGATTTATGAAAAGTATATACTGACAATTAATAAACATAGGAGGAATGATGAAAATCAAAAAATCACCATTTTGCAATCCTCATAGTAAAAATTGATTCAAGCAAGAATGATAAATGGATGCTGAATCTGAGCTGAGGAAGGGGGCAGTTCGAGGAGAAACAGGACATTTATATAACATCAAAATATCAACCATCTAAATTACAAGAGAAAAATATAATAACTTTTCAGTGAAGAAATTGGACAACATCCTAACTAAGTAATCAAAATCAACATCACCAATATGGTAGTCATCTGCATATTACCTCTGGATGTGATGCCCTGAGAAGGACACAATATCACTCATATAATATTACTGCTAAGAATTAGCAACTTAAATCTAATCATGAGAAAATCTCAGACAAACCCCAAATGAGGGATATTCTATAAAATAAACAGATTATTTTTTCAAATGTGTCAATATCTTGAAAAACAAGGAAAAACTGATATATTTACACATTAAAAGAAGACTTAAGAGATATGACAAGTAAATGCAATATATGATCCTGTGTTGGATCATGGACTGGGAAAGAAAATTGTTATAGAGCACACTGTTGGCATAATTGAAATATGAATATAGACTGGAGATTAGATTAATATTAGTGTTACATTTCCTGAATTTGATAACTAAACTGTGGCTGAGTAAGAGAATACCCTTGTTTTTAGGAAATACATGCTGCAATATAAGGAGGTAAAGGGGCGTAGTGTATGTAACCTACTCTAAAGTGATTTAGAATAATGTAAATAATACTATGTATAATATAATTACATAAAGAGAGTGGAAGAGAGAGAAACAGAGAAAGAGAAAGAAAAATATAGGAAATGTTAAGAATTGGTAAATCTGGGGAAAGGGTATTATGGAAGTCCATTGTTCTATACATGCAGTTTTTTTGTAGCTAGATATTTTTTCAAAATAAAAAGTTTCTAAAAGTGTTTTTTTTTAAGTACATTGGGGCACTCACAGACTTCTAGAACTAGGCTTGGGATGGAGAGACCAGGCATCAGGCAGGGCACAGCCTCAGTCAAACCTCAAACCAGGCTAGTGCAGACCCCACTGCTGTCCTCACAGAAAAGAAACCTCAGTTTGCACCCTTATACCCTAGACTTGGGCACTGGTTCAGCTGTTCCTCACTGCTGCTGCTTCCACGGAAACCCCTGTTGGATCTTCAGCTGCTCCCCCACCCATTTCCAGGATGAATTCTCTACTGTGACTGCTTCTGTGTGCCCCGAAAATCCCAATTCAAAGTGGGGACAGATGTGGCTGGTTGGTGGAGCTGAATCACACATCCATACCCTATTTGCAAGGTAGTTTGGAAAAGTTCATATCTGTTTACCACCAAGACTCCAAAGGTAGGCGATTTTCCAAATACAGAGTTTATTTGGGAAAGTTAAAAAAAAAAAGTCAATGCCCACTATTACATGTTATAGATATTGCTTGAAAGTAAAATAGATGCCTCTCTATATTGACTTGACTAAAGTCCAGTCTGCCTTCAGAGAGAATAGTTAAAAGAAAATAATTTTCTTTAACCTTTTGTTTGGTGCTGCCTGCTATTACATGCAGGCCTATAGAATACAGTAAAACTAGAATATATTGGTTTATTAAATCATGCAGCAAAGAAAAACAGAATGATCCCTCCATCATCCATCAATGTCCATCTACTGCTCACTCCTATTCTTTTTGAAAAATTGGAAAGAGCTCTGTGAAGAATTTAGTAATTAATCAGGGAATTAAAATACATATCATGTACTTTAGTGATAAGAACATTTTTTTCTCCATATGCAGGAATTTAATGTGGAAAACTGGACACGTTGGTGTTTCATATTCATTCAAAGGATGATTATAATAAAAATGCCCTGTGTATTTGAGTCTTTAATTACTGATATGCAATCTATTATATAAGTCTTTAGTAAGATATATGTAAGACAAAAAAAAGTGTTCTTAAGCTTGAGGCAAGATTAAATGAAAATAGAAGCTTAGAAATATAAAGGTCTTTGGAGTTCATATAGCACAACTTTTTCACTTCATATATGAGGAAAGTGAGGGCTAGGTCTTGATGGAACTAATTGCCTCTCCTCAAAATGGAAAAAAAGTATGCTGAAAGCCTTTTGATGGCATGTATCATACATCACTTAATAATCCTTATACCTGAAGAGGCACAACATACTTGTGCTCCAGGATCAGACAGCCCCAAGTCCAAACCCTGGCTTCCCTAACATATTGTCTGTGTGATCTTGCTCTAATAATGTACCTTCTCTAAACCAATAAATGTACCCATACATTGTGATGACTTACTCAGGATTAGCTCTTTTGTTTTTATGGAACTGGCAAAGTGTTTTCTATACATTGTGTGTGAAGGAAGAGGTTCTGCCATAGCAGTGCCTGTCATAATTGGTTGTCTGCAGTAGTGGCAGACGCTTGATTTTCTTGTTCTCTCACTGTGCTGCATGTCTTTTTCATTTCCCCATCCCAAACGCTTGCCTTCTGTACACTGAATATTCACTCATCCTTCAATATTGCACTTAAATGTTATCTCTTCAGTGAGTGCTCTTCTGTGCCCCCACCAGTGTTCTCCCATATTCTCCCACACAATGCAGAATTAGCGATCTCCTCCTCAATGTTTCCTTAACATATTAAATTCATCACTAATACAAATAATTACCATATAGCTTTAATTACTTGTTTCTGTCAATCTCCCCAACTAGTAAGCCTATCTGTGGCAGCGACTATATCCAATATATCTTTGTATTCCTGGAGACTATTAGAATTAGGTACATAGTATTAATGTAGTATTTACTGAATGAATGAATGAATGAATGAATGAATGAAATACTGAGAAGAGTCCCTTACTCTCCTGAATAAGGACTCCAAAGTGCGATTGGGATAGTCTTCCTGATTCTAAGACACACACAGCCCCAGAATCTGGTCTATTCCCATGATTTTCAGGAGTGAATGCATATGAAGTGAAGTTTCCACACACTTGAAAGGGAATCAATTACAGGGAAACCTTATAAACCTTATAATTAGATTGCCACTGTAATTAACCAACACTCTGTTGTCAAAGCAGTCTACGCAATTTAATGGGTTCAAACCCTTTAAAGCCTGAGGACAGTCTGGAGCTGCAGACTTAGAAATGTAATAGATTCTCCTAATGGTTTCTAACTATATCTCTAAGTGACCAAGGTCATTTGGAATTAGAATCCATGCCTCTAAGGTTCTAGACACCTCTTCACCAGCTCAGATAGTTGTCAACAGAGATGTTGATCATAGTGCTAACACACACACCCGTGAGACCGCTGAGATGACAGAACATCAGTTAGAACTGCCCTAGGAGGCCGTCATTTGCTTACACCCAGTTGTAAGAGGTTGCTTATACCTCCAGACCTCACCTCCCCATTTACACACACACACACACACACACACACACACACACGCACACACACACACACATTATTCCAAGGATCCAAGGAAGGAGCTGCACTCACAATGGTCATCCAAGGGACATGTCAATTTTGTAAGACTATCTGAATATGGAGATCTTCTTATGTTTCCCACAGTTATTTTGACATGGGAGCCTGAGATATGTAGGAGCAATTCTTCCCATCAGGTACAGGGTAAAAAGATTCAAACATTACATGTCAAAGCTTTCTCTAATAAGAGAGAAGAAATAACTATGCCAGTGATATGTGTCCCACTTCTGATCAGATTATAAAAAGGGATCTTCCTTGGGGAGCCAAATACATGGACTCTCTTTTTTCCTGGAGGACACAGTCTCACACCCAGTCACATGATTTAGAAAGTGGAGTTAGGGGGTTGGATTTCAGACCTGACTAGTGCCCTCTCATCCAGACATCCTTGTACAACCAATATGTACAATCATATGTATGACTCTGAAGAGGGTCTCCTCTATTAACATTCTAATCTGTGGTGTGTGTGTGTGCGTGTGCGTGTGTTTGTGTGAAGGGGCATGATGAAAGGTGAAGAAGTGAGCTCTATTTTATCAAAGATATTCAAACACAGATTGGATGTGGGTTTACTAGTCTTTATGGAAGATGGTTGGCTTAGAGGATTACTGACTTTCCTTCCAGCTCTAGGATTCTATTTTTATCAAGCCCTTAATTAGTGATACAATACATCTCGGAATGTTGGTCAGGGCAGATTTCCCCAGTTCACTAATAACAATATCATGGAAAATAAATTAAAAGGCTTTGCTAACATCAAGATACTTGTTATTTCTTATGAAGTCAAAGATCAACCTTCCCTAATTCTTTTTTTTTTTTTTTAATATATGAAATTTACTGTCAAATTGGTTTCCATACAACACCCAGTGCTCATCCCAAAAGGTGCCCTCCTCAATACCCATCACCCACCCTGCCCTCCCTCCCACCCTGCCCTCCCTCCCACCCCCCATCAACCCTCAATTTGTTCTCAGTTTTTAACAGTCTCTTATGCTTTGGCTCTCTCCCACTCTAACCTCTTTTTTTTTTTTTTTTTCCTTCCCCTCCCCCATGGGTTTCTGTTATGTTTCTCAGGATCCACATAAGAGTGAAACCATATGGTATCTGTCTTTCTCTGTATGGCTTATTTCACTTAGCATCACACTCTCCAGTTCCATCCATGTTGCTACAAAAGGCCATATTTCATTTTTTCTCATTGCCATGTAGTATTCCATTGTGTATATAAACCACAATTTCTTTATCCATTCATCAGTTGATGGACATTTAGGCTCTTTCCATAATTTGGCTATTGTTGAGAGTGCCGCTATAAACATTGGGGTACAGGTGCCCCTATGCATCAGTACTCCTGTATCCCTTGGATAAATTCCTAGCAGTGCTATTGCTGGGTCATAGGGTAGGTCTATTTTTAATTTTCTGAGGAACCTCCACACTGCTTTCCAGAGCGGCTGCACCAATTTGCATTCCCACCAACAGTGCAAGAGGGTTCCCGTTTCTCCACATCCTCTCCAGCATCTATAGTCTCCTGATTTCTTCATTTTGGCCACTCTGACTGGCGTGAGGTGATATCTGAGTGTGGTTTTGATTTGTATTTCCCTGATAAGGAGCGACGTTGAACATCTTTTCATGTGCCTGTTGGCCATCCGGATGTCTTCTTTAGAGAAGTGTCTATTCATGTTTTCTGCCCATTTCTTCACTGGGTTATTTGTTTTTCGGGTGTGGAGTTTGATGAGCTCTTTATAGATTTTGGATACTAGCCCTTTGTCCGATGTGTCATTTGCAAATATCTTTTCCCATTCCGTTGGTTGCCTTTTAGTTTTGTTGGTTGTTTCCTTTGCTGTGCAGAAGCTTTTTATCTTCATAAGGTCCCAGTAATTCACTTTTGCTTTTAATTCCCTTGCCTTTGGGGATGTGCCGAGTAAGAGATTGCTACGGCTGAGGTCAGAGAGGTCTTTTCCTGCTTTCTCCTCTAAGGTTTTGATGGTTTCCTGTCTCACATTCAGGTCCTTGATCCATTTTGAGTTTATTTTTGTGAATGGTGTGAGAAAGTGGTCTAGTTTCAACCTTCTGCATGTTGCTGTCCAGTTCTCCCAGCACCATTTGTTAAAGAGACTGTCTTTTTTCCATTGGATGTTCTTTCCTGCTTTGTCAAAGATGAGTTGGCCATACGTTTGTGGGTCTAGTTCTGGGGTTTCAATTCTATTCCATTGGTCTATGTGTCTGTTTTTATGCCA
Organism: Panthera uncia; assembly: GCF_023721935.1. Taxonomy (NCBI): domain Eukaryota; kingdom Metazoa; phylum Chordata; class Mammalia; order Carnivora; family Felidae; genus Panthera; species Panthera uncia. The sequence continues at coordinate 84,983,052 of NC_064810.1, forward strand.
ATACCATGCTGACTTGATGATGACAGCTTTGTAGTAGAGGCTAAAGTCTGGGATTGTGATGCCTCCTGCTTTGGTCTTCTTCTTCAAAATTACTTTGGCTATTCGGGGCCTTTTGTGGTTCCATATGAATTTTAGGATTGCTTGTTCTAGTTTCGAGAAGAATGCTGGTGCAATTTTGATTGGGATTGCATTGAATGTGTAGATAGCTTTGGGTAGTATTGACATTTTGACAATATTTATTCTTCCAATCCATGAGCAGGGAATGTCTTTCCATTTCTTTATATCTTCTTCAATTACCTGCATAAGCTTTCTATAGTTTTCAGCATACAGATCTTTTACATCTTTGGTTAGATTTATTCCTAGGTATTTTATGCTTCTTGGTGCAATTGTGAATGGGATCAGTTTCTTCATTTGTCTTTCTGTTGCTTCATTGTTAGTGTATAAGAATGCAACTGATTTCTGCACATTGATTTTGTATCCTGCAACTTTGCTGAATTCATGTATCAGTTCTAGCAGACTTTTGGTGGAGTCTATCGGATTTTCCATGTATAATATCATGTCATCTGCAAAAAGCGAAAGCTTGACTTCATCTTTGCCAATTTTGATGCTTTTGATTTCCTTTTGTTGTCTGATTGCTGATGCTAGAACTTCCAGCACTATATTAAACAACAGCGGTGACAGTGGGCATCCCTGTCGTGTTCCTGATCTCAGGGAAAAAGCTCTCAGTTTTTCCCCGTTGAGGATGATGTTAGCTGTGGGCTTTTCATAAATGGCCTTTATGATCTTTAAGTATGTTCCTTCTATCCCGACTTTCTCAAGGGTTTTTATTAAGAAAGGGTGCTGGATTTTGTCAAAGGCCTTTTCTGCATCGATTGACAGGATCATATGGTTCTTCTCTTTTTTTTTGTTAATGTGATGTATCACGTTGATGGATTTGCGAATGTTGAACCAGCCCTGCATCCCAGGAATGAATCCCACTTGATCATGGTGAATAATTCTTTTTATATGCTGTTGAATTCGATTTGCTAGTATCTTATTAAGAATTTTTGCATCCATATTCATCAGGGATATTGGCCTGTAGTTCTCTTTTTTTACTGGGTCTCTGTCTGGTTTAGGAATCAAAGTAATACTGGCTTCATAGAATGAGTCTGGAAGTTTTCCTTCCCTTTCTATTTCTTGGAATAGCTTGAGAAGGATAGGTATTATCTCTGCTTTAAATGTCTGGTAGAACTCCCCTGGGAAGCCATCTGGTCCTGGACTCTTATTTGTTGGGAGATTTTTGATAACCGATTCAATTTCTTCGCTGGTTATGGGTCTGTTCAAGCTTTCTATTTCCTCCTGATTGAGTTTTGGAAGAGTGTGGGTGTTTAGAAATTTGTCCATTTCTTCCAGGTTGTCCAATTTGCTGGCATATAATTTTTCATAGTATTCCCTGATAATTGTTTGTATCTCTGAGGGATTGGTTGTAATAATTCTATTTTCATTCATGATTTTATCTATTTGGGTCATCTCCCTTTTCTTTTTGAGAAGCCTGGCTAGAGGTTTGTCAATTTTGTTTATTTTTTCAAAAAACCAACTCTTGGTTTTGTTGATCTGCTCTACAGTTTTTTTAGATTCTATATTGTTTATTTCTGCTCTGATCTTTATTATTTCTCTTCTTCTGCTGGGTTTAGGCTGCCTTTGCTGTTCTGCTTCTATTTCCTTTAGGTGTGCTGTTAGATTTTGTATTTGGGATTTTTCTTGTTTCTTGAGATAGGCCTGGATTGCAATGTATTTTCCTCTCAGGACTGCCTTCGCTGTATCCCAAAGCGTTTGGATTGTTGTATTTTCATTTTCGTTTGTTTCCATGTGTATTTTAATTTCTTCTCTAATTGCCTGGTTGACCCACTCATTCGTTAGTAGGGTGTTCTTTAACCTCCATACTTTTGGAGGTTTTCCAGACTTTTTCCTGTGGTTGATTTCAAGCTTCATAGCATTGTGGTCTGAAAGTATGCATGGTATAATTTCAATTCTTGTAAACTTATGAAGGGCTGTTTTGTGACCCAGTATATGATCTATCTTGGAGAATGTTCCATGTGCACTCGAGAAGAAAGTATATTCTGTTGCTTTGGGATGCAGAGTTCTAAATATATCTGTCAAGTCCATCTGATCCAATGTATCATTCAGGGCCCTTGTTTCTTTATTGACTGTGTGTCTAGATGATCTATCCATTTCTGTAAGTGGGGTGTTAAAGTCCCCTGCAATGACCACATTCTTATCAATAAGGTTGCTTATGTTTATGAGTAATTGTTTTATATATCTGGGGGCTCGGGTATTTGGCGCATAGACATTTATAATAGTTAGCTCTTCCTGGTGGATAGACCCTGTGATTATTATATAATGCCCTTCTTCATCTCTTGTTACAGCCTTTAATTTAAAGTCTAGTTTGTCTGATATAAGTATGGCTACTCCAGCTTTCTTTTGGCTTCCAGGAGCATGATAAATAGTTCTCCATCCCCTCACTCTCAATCTAAAGGTGTCCTCAGATCTAAAATGAGTCTCTTGTAGACAGCAAATAGATGGGTCTTGTTTTTTTATCCATTCTGATACCCTATGTCTTTTAGTTGGCGCATTTAATCCATTTACATTCAGTGTTATTATAGAAAGATATGGGTTTAGAGTCATTGTGATGTCTGTATGTTTTATGCTTGTAGTGATGTCTCTGGTACTTTGTCTCACAGGATCCCCCTTAGGATCTCTTGTAGGGCTGGTTTCGTGGTGACAAATTCTTTCAGTTTTTGTTTGTTTGGGAAGACCTTTATCTCTCCTTCTATTCTAAATGACAGACTTGCTGGATAAAGGATTCTCGGCTGCATATTTTTTCTGTTTAGCACACTGTAGATATCGTGCCAAGCCTTTCTGGCCTGCCAAGTTTCAAAGGAGAGATCAGTCACGAGTCTTATGGGTCTCCCTTTATAAGTGAGGGCACGTTTATCCCTTGCTGCTTTCAGAATTTTCTCTTTATCCTTGTATTTTGCCAGTTTCACTATGATATGTCGTGCAGAAGATCGATTCAAGTTACATCTGAAGGGAGTTCTCTGTGCCTCTTGGATTTCAATGTCTTTTTCCTTCCCCAGTTCAGGGAAGTTCTCAGCTATAATTTCTTCAAGTACCCCTTCAGCACCTTTCCCTCTCTCTTCCTCCTCTGGGATACCAATTATGCGTATATTATTTTTTTTTAGTGTATCACTTAGTTCTCTAATTTTCCCCTCATACTCCTGGATTTTTTTATCTCTCTTTCTTTCAGCTTCCTCTTTCTCCATAACTTTATCTTCTAGTTCACCTATTCTCTCCTCTGCCTCTTCAAGCCGAGCCATTGTGGTTTCCATTTTGTTTTGCATTTCGTTTAAAGCGTTTTTCAACTCCTCGTGACTGTTCCTTAGTCCCTCAATCTTTGTGGCAAGAGATTCTCTGCTGTCCTGTATACTGTTTTCAAGCCCAGCGATTAATTTTATGACTATTATTCTAAATTCACTTTCTGTTATATTATTTAAATCCTTTTTGATCAGTTCATTAGCTGTTGTTATTTCCTGGAGATTCTTCTGAGGGGAATTCTTCCGTTTGGTCATTTTGGAGAGTCCCTGGCGTGGTGAGGACCTGCAGTGCACTTCCCCTGTGCTGTGGTGTATAACTGGAGTTAGTGGGCGGGGCCGCAGTCCGACCCGATGTCTGCCCCCAGCCCACTGCTGGGGCCACAGTCAGACTGGTGTGTGCCTTCTCTTCCCCTCTCCTAGGGGCGGGATTCACTGTGGGGTGGCGTGTCCCGTCTGGGCTACTTGCACACTGCCAGGCTTGTGTTGCTGGGGATCTGGCGTATTAGCTGGGGTGGGTAGGCAAGGTGCACGGGGGCTGGAGGGGCAGGCTTAGCTCGCTTCTCCTTAGGTGATCCACTCCAGGAGGAGCCCTGTGGCAGCGGGAGGGAGTCAGATCCGCTGCCGGAGGTTTGGCTCCGCAGAAGCACAGAGTTGGGTGTTTGCGCGGAGCGAGCAAGTTCCCTGGCAGGAACTGGTTCCCTTTGGGATTTTGGCTGGGGGATGGGCAGGGGAGATGGCGCTGGCGCCTTTGTTCCCCGCCAAGCTGAGCTCTGCCGTCCGGGGGCTCAGCAGCTCTCCCTCCCTTTGTCCTCCAGCCTTCCCGCTTTCCGAGCAGAGCTGTTAACTTCTGACCTCCCAGACGCTAAGTCGCGCTTGCTGTCGGAACACAGTCCGTCCGGCCCCTCCGCTTTTGCCAGCCAGACTCAGGGCTCTGCTTGGCCGGCGAGCCGCCCCTCCGCCCCAGCTCCCTCCCGCCAGTCCGTGGAGCGCGCACCGCCTCGCCGCCCTTCCTACCCTCTTCCATGGGCCTCTAGTCTGCGCTTGACTCCGGAGACTCCCTTCTGCTAATCCTCTGGCGGTTTTCTGGGTTCTTTAGGCAGGTGTAGGTGGAATCTAAGTGATCGGCAGGACGCGTTGTGAGCCCCGCGTCCTCCTACGCCGCCATCTTCCGGAACCTCCCCAACCTTCCCTAATTCTTCAAGGGATGTAATGCTTGGGAGGATCCTGCCATACCTCTTCCCCTACCCTTATTCTGCAAATGACAAGAGATATTTTTCTACAAAGCTATCCTCAATATGGAAGAACTCTCAGCTATAATAGAATACTGATTATCTTTGCTACAATAGTCACATTTTGTGAGAGCCTTATAAAAGTTAATCTTTAGAATGCTTTAGTGAGGTTGGCATAGGATAGATATTTTATCTTTGTTATGCTGATAGAGAGAATGCAACTGACAAGGTTTGAGTGCTTCACCCAAACCCCTACATCAAATCAGTTGGGAGACCAAAATTTGGGTCTATCTGGTTTTTTTACTCTATTTCTTGAGCCTACATAGCAAATTCAGGTCACATCTCTACATCAGTACCTCACCTATTCCAAACTGACTCAACTAACAGTGAGGGTACAAAAAAGATTTTGCAAGTTTTCTGGAATATTGCATGGTCTTGGAGGGTAGAAATCTCTGAGGCATTCTTTCTGTCATTTATACAGGACAAGTACTAAATCCATACAGCTTTATCAGTTCTCTGAATTCAGCATCTGCATATATTTATTTAGTACCTTGAGAGTACCTTTGTGTGTGATGGGGTACACTCTCCTAGTGGAGTACAGGGCAGCTGTGAAACATCCATATTTTTGTACAGAAAGCCTCCCTAGAATCAAAATACCCAGCAAGCCACGAAAATAGTGAAGCTGTGGGATTAACCAGAGCTCAGAAGCCCAGTGTAGAGTCCCTCTGTGTTGCATGTATAGAAGCAGAATCTTGGGTTGTGTGTATAAATTAAGCCAAGATGTCCCCCCTCCAAAATCTGTCACTTACCTAAATATTTAACTTTTATGTTTTACTTTTTATTTTAAAAAAATTCAAGGGGCTCCTGGGTGGCTCAGTTAGTTGGGCATCAGGTTCTTGATTTTGGCTCAGGTCACGATCTCATGGTTCATGGGATCGAGCTCTGCATGGGGCTCTGTGCTGTCACACGGAGCCTCCTTGGGATTCTTTTTCCCTCTCTCTCTGTCCCTCCATTGCTTGCATGTGCATGCGTGCACTTTCTCTTTCTCTCTCAAAAAATAATAATAATAACAATAATAAAAAAATAAAATAAAATAAAATAAAATAAAATAAAATACGTGACTTCAGTATTGAAAAATTAGTCACTGTTTACTTGGGGGAGGTCTCTTATTTTCTTCCTCTCTTAGACATCCGTTTTTTCAGGGAATGAGCAAATTCCAGCTTTGTTGAAAGAGAACTTCTAAATGGCAAGATCAAGATTACTGTGAAGGAAATATACATAGCTCTTACTAATCTCAATTGATGTTAAAATATCTGTTTAAAATGGAGACACTGCAAAGCATAAGAGACTCTTAAAAACTGAGAACAAACTGAGGGTTGATGGGGAGTGGGAGGGCACCTTTTGGGATGCCCTGGGTATTGTATGGAAACCAATTTGACAATAAAGTTCATATATTGAAAATAAATAAATAAATAAAAATAAAAAATAAAATAAATAATAAATAAATAAATAAAAATTAAATGGAGTCACTGGTCCCTGATTTCTTGAAATTGATTTTGAACTTTCCATTACTTTAGGAGCAGAAGGTCAAAATTAACATTATAAAAATCAGAATGTGATAGTATTGATCAACTAATTCAATGTAAAATTAAAAGTACCAAAATAAAAGTCATAATTTCTTTCATAGTTGATTTTATTCAAATTAATCTTTCAGGGATCAACTCCCAGCACGTTCATGTAATTTTTCCCTGGTTTCAGAATCAATGATAAAAGAATTTAAATGTTCTGTGTTATGTAAAGGAAGCATTAACTAATGTTCTGTCTTAAGAGTTAAAGTACAGTCTTTTGCACCTAGTTTGTCAAGTTATTTTAGCTGTAGCTTGTACTGTACATAATTCTGCCATTTTACTTACTTTTTAAACTAATTCTTCCATTTTTAAGAAATGGATAGTCAGCCTGTTTGCAGGTAAGGAAATGTTAAAGTAGCTAAGCTGAAAACATAGTTAATCTGGCATCTGTGCTCATCTTAAATATATATCTACAAACAAGTTATTTTTTTCCAACTAAATACCAGTATCACTAACTGACCACCTCTACCTGGTCCAACCCAAAATCAATATGTCTCAAACTGGATGTATTATCACCACCAACAACCTCCACAGTCTGCCTCTTCTCTTGTTTTCCAAGATTGTTTAATAGAACCACCATCTACTCAGTTACCTAAATTAGAAACCAGGAGCCATTCTCTCCTCTTCCTCCTTCATCTGTACCCCTCTTTCTTTCTTACTCCCAGAATCAAATCTAAATGTTCTAGCCCTTGCTTCCTAATTCACTCCTACCCTGCGCTGTCTCTCCATCCTAACAGCCATCATCTTAGATTACTTTATCACCCTTACCTAAAGAGTCACTCTGTGCCCCCCCCACCCCCGCCCCTGCCTCCAGCCCCACAGCTAGTCGTTTTGTTCAGGGTCACATGTATTCTACCACTATCTTTGCTACAGCATTGATTTGATCATATCACTCCTCTATTTAAAGTCCTTTCAAGGTGCAGCATCATCTGTAACAGTGTTTTTCCAAATGCAATCTTTGATTGAATTGTTATCTACAATATTTGTTTAAAATCCAGATTCTTGGACCCCACTGCAGCCCTATCGAATCAGCCTCCATGAGAGTAAGGCCTGGAAATTTTCACTTTAACACTGTGCAGGTGAATTAGTGCACACTGAAATGTGAAAACACTGGCCTCCAGAATAAGATACGACTTGAAGGGCCCACTTTCTGGCCTTCTCATTTACAGCTTCCCCATGAGCACTCTGGACCCTAGTCTTGCTAAATTTTGGTGTTTCCCCAACTGCACCTGTGCTTCCATGTCTCTGGCCTTCTGTAATGATGTTCTCTCTGACCAAAACACTCACCATCTCACCAGCTTGGTTAATCCCTCTTCATCCTTCAGAACTCAGGTCAAGGGTTATTTCCTACAGTGAGTCTTTCCTGAGTTGCCAGGACTGAGGTAGATACCCTCCTCTATGCTTTCTTACACCATGTGCTTATGCAGACCTGTGTCTTACCTCCCCTCACCCTATTCTCTGCTGAGTTCCCTTGGCTGTGTCTTGTTCATTTTTCAATCCTGGTGCCTAGCACAGAGCCTCCTTATGGTGAGTGAGCAATGCATGTTGGATTAAGTCATGAATCACTGAACTAATTCATCTTTTAATTAGCCTAAATTCATCTATTCAGTTTGATTTAAACTTCTGAAGTTTCTCGTAGACCAGTATAGACTGAACATCTTATCTGGGAACTTTGCAGATAGAATTAAATTAAATTATGAAAATGAACTATAGGCATACCTCATTTTATTGCACCTCACTTTATTGTGCTTCACAGGCATTGTTCTTTTTACAAATTGAAGGTTTGTAGCAATCCTGCATCGAGCAAGTCTAGTGGTGCCATTTTTCCAACAGCATTTCTCACTTCATGTCTCTGTGTCACATTTTGATAATTCTCACAATATTTCAAACTTTTTCATTATTAGTATATTTGTTATGGTGATTTGTGATCAGTGACCTTTGGTATTACTATTGTAATTGTTTTGGTGCACCACAAACCATGCTCATATAAGACAGTGAACTTAATCAATAAATGTTGTGTGTGGTCTGACTACTCCACCAACTGACCATTCCCCTGTCTCTCTCCTCCTCCTTTGTCCTCTGTGTTCCCTAACATGCACAACAGTATTTAAATTAGGCCAGTCACCCTAGGATGACCTCTAAGTGTTCAAGTGAAAGGAAGATCACACATCTCTCACTTTAAATGAAAAGCTAGAAATGATTAAACTTACTGAGAAGGGTATGTCAAAAGCTGAGATAGGCCAAAAGCTATACCTCTTGCACCAAACAGTTAGCCAAGTTGTGAATGCAAAGAAAAAGTTTTTGAAGGGAAATTAAAACTGCTAGTCCAAGTGAACACATGAATGATAAGAAAGCAAAACAGCCTTACTGATGATATAAATCAAGTTAGAGCAATATGGATAGAAGATCAAACTGGCTACAATGTTCCCTTAAGCCAATACCTAATTCAGAGTAAGGCCCTAACTCTCCTCAATTCTATGAAGGCTGAGATAGGCAAGGAAGAAGCAGAAGAAAAGTTCAAAGTTAGCAGAGGTTGGTTCATGAGGTTTAAGGAAAGAAGCCGTGTCCATAATATGAAAATACAAGGTAAAGTAGCAAGTACTGATGTAGAAGTCACAGCAAGCTATCCATAAGATCTAGCTAGAACAGTTAATAAAAGTGACTACATACACCAAATAATAGATTTTCATCATAGACAAAATAGCCTTCTGTTGGAAGAAGATGCCATCTAGGACTTTCATAGCTAGAGAGAAGTCATTGCCTGGCCTCAAACTTCAAACACAGGCTTGACTCTCTTATTAGGGGCCAGTGCAGCTGGTGACTTTAAGTTGAAGCAATGCTCATTGACCGTTCCAAAAATCTTATGGCCCTTAAGAATTATGCTAAATCTACTCTGCCTCTCTCCTATAAATGAAACAACAAAGCCTGGATGACAGCACATCTGTTTACAACATGGCTTACTGAATATTTTAAGCCCACTATTGAGACCTTCTGCTCAGAAAAAAAATTCCTTTCAAACTATTACTGCTCATTGACAATGCGCTTGGACACCCAAGAACTCTGATGGAGATGAACCACAAGATTAATGTTTTCTTCATGCCTGCTACCACAACATCCGTTGTGCAATCAAGGACTAATTTTGACTTTCAAGTCTTATTATTTAAGAAATACATTTTGTAAGGCTATAGCTGCCATAGATAGTGATTCCTCTAATGGATCTGGGCAAAGTAAATCAAAAACCTCTGGAAAAGAATTCATCGTTCTAGATGTCATTAAGAACATTTGTGATTCATGGAAAGATCTCAAAATATCAACATTAACAGAGTTTAGAAGATGATGACTTTGAGGAGTTCATGAAGGAAGTAACTGCAGATGTGGTAGAAACAGCAAGAGAAATAGAATTAAAAGTGAAACCTGAAGATGTGACTGAATTGCTACAATCTCATGATGAAACTTTAACAGATGAGTAGTTGAGTAGTTGCTTCCTATGGATGTGCAGAGAAAGTGGTTTCTTGAGATGGAATCTACTCCTGGTGAAGATGTTGTGAAGATGGTTTAGAATACTACATATACTTAGTTGTAAAGCAGTGGTAGGATTTGAGAGGATTGACTTCAATTTTGAAAGAAGTTCCACTGTTGGTAAAATGCTGTCAAACAGCATTGCATGCTACAGAGGAATTGTTCATAAAAAAGGGGTCAGTCGATGTAGCAGATTTCATTATTGTATGATTTTAAGAAATTGCCACAGCCCCTCCAACCTTCAGCAATGACCACCCTGATCAGTCAGCAGCCAGCAACATCAAGACAAACCCTCCACCAGCAAAAAGATTATGACTTGCTGAAAGCTCAGATGATGGTTAACATTTTTTAGCAATAAAGAATTTTTAATTAAAGTATGTACATTGTTTTATTAGACATAATGCTATTTATTATACACTTAATAGACTACAGTATAGTGTAAACATATTTTTTATATGTACTGTGAAACCATAAAATTCATTTGACTCACTTCATTGCTAGCTTCTGCAACCGAACATGCAAGATCTCTAAGTAATGGCTGTATTTCCTTTAAAAAACATCAATCCTGGGACGCCTGGGTGGCTCAGTCAGTTGGGCATCTGACTTCGGCTCAGGTCATGATCTCGCACTTCGTGAGTTTGAGCCCCACATCAGGCTCCATGCTGACAGCTCAGAGCCTGGAGCCTGCTTTGGATTCTGTGTCTCCCTCTCTCTCTGTTCCTCCCCTACTTGTACTCTGTCTCTCTCGCTTTTAAAAAATAAATAAACATTAAAAAAAATTTTTTTTAATCATTAATCCTAGGTAATGCATTCAAATGTCTGTCTGATTAATGAAGAGGGGTGGGGCAGGTGTGAGAAACCAAATAAAAGGAGCCAGTGGGCAAAAAAATTGGATCCCAGGACTCTTTTGGCCTAACTACTATAGGATTTGGGGAACACCTTTGAATCTCTGAGAGTCCCAGTTTTCTCATTCACAAAATAACTAAACAGAATTTTAATTTTTCCCCAGTACTATTATTTTATTATTCTAAACCAAAATTTAGTAAATTAGCATTTTGAAATATTTTAATGGAATAAAAAAGTAAGTTCAATAAATTATATATAGAGTTTATCATATACATATGTATATATATGACATTTGATTTTAGGGAAAAAAACTATTGATCCAACTTACCAAAACATTAAACCAATACTATATTTACTTTTTTTTCCTGCTTAGTTATAATATTTTGTCATGTGGGTTTATATTTGCATGATTTACTTATTATATGAAATGATAATCATCTGTTATTCATCTCCATGAATTATATTGCTATGAGTGAAATGAATATCATAGCATTATTTGGCTGCATAGATGACTTTCGCATTTTCCTTATGGTTTTCATAGACAGGGGAAAAATTTTTGAAGGAGGTATTAATTTAAGTTATAGCATTCCCTATCTGTGTGACCTTGGACAAATTTCTTAACCTCTCTGAACATCTCAAAATAGAAAATTGAAGCATGCAATAAGTGATACAAAAGCTTGATTGATTTCTGACTCTTGATAATAAGAACACAGATTTGTTGCCAAATTCTAATACTAGATTCTCTGTTTAAGAAATACCCTTATATTATTAAGGGTGAAAATGGGTTGTTCACAGTATTTAATTAACATGGAGTGTCTCATTAAGGCAGTGACTAGCACTTTTTAAAAACTCTACAATAAGATTATCATAATGAAAATTAAACCTTAAAACTAATTAATGGAATAAGTTGGTTGCAGTAAAAAAAGTATTTCTATGCCCTTTCATTCCTCTGATTTCTTCTATGAACCCCAAAGAAATGTGGGTATGGTTGTGCTGTTCACCTGATACAGCTCATCTATAATGGGAATGGGAAAGTAGACCCTAAAGCTATGTTTCCACTTTGTATCACTAAAATTGCCTTTTTGAAAATTCAAAATAAGCTGACCTCGTAAGTAAAAAGTAGAGACCAGAAGCTAAAACTCTAACCAGAGCCAGGAGCTCCCTTTTATAGGAAGCTAGCAAATTTAATATCTCAGGGCAGTGAAAGTTTCTGACTAATATTGATTTTATTAAAGAACCAAAAAAACTTGATCAAATAGGAGGCATACTTAACAATCACACTTGTACTCTAAAAACACAGAGACTTTAGAGTTCAAATTCTTCACTTTACTCCCAACTATGATTCCATATGGCCTAACATGGCCTATTTGAACCATTCCATGGCCCTGTCCAGAGCTTGTTTGATGCTATCCCACTTAGTAATGAAAAATTTATTTGTCATTTTTTCCCTCTCACTTCTCACCCCCCATGCACACAATTAAAATAGACACCAATGCATAGAGCTAAAAGAAATGCTTTCTAAATATTGACTATTTACACATGACTGTAAAATGTAATTGGTTGCACCGATCTCTGTGGCTCCAAAATGCCTCTACTATAGTAGTCCAGAAACCCCAGCCCTACTGTTCTGGATCATAATGAAACTCCCTGACAACTTGAACAAACTGAATTTTTGCAAGTCTCCACGAGCCATCCCAGAGGCAGGGGGAGCCCTTTGAGAAGCATAGCAACTGGATGTCACCAAACAGGACAGGCAGGCGTGGATGACAGGCTTGTTGGGAACTGTCTAAATGTTGTACTTCAAGCCTTCTGTGAATTGGAGTGCTGCTTTTCAGAGCAGCAGCCAATCTCCTGTTACAGTGAACAAGGTCTCCAGGCCAACAGAATCTCTTTTCCTCCTACCTAAAAACAGACCAAACAAAAGGCAAGTTTGGAAATAACTGCACAGTCACAAATGTTTTCATTGTTTTTAACCAGAACTTTTTACTAAAAAAGAAAAAAAAATAATGTTCTGATTTATATCATAGTTTATATTCACAATACTGTGGTCAAGTCAGAAGGACAGTCATATCACTAACAGAGGCACAGATTATTAGTTACTTGCCATTTCTGGTAATTGTCGGTTACAATGGTTAGTGGTAAAGCCAGGACTAGCCTCCCAATGCTTGTATGAGCTACACACTGCCCATATTGGTTCTAGCCCACTCAGTAATAAGGTTAGCAGACCTACCAAAGGATAGAAAAAAATTGAAAGTATAAAACTAGTTATAATAACAATTAATGTATTTTTTATTTATGAGAGGAATACAATATACAGGTGCAAAATCAGAACACTACCTTTAGAGGTAAGAGAATGAGAATGCTCATGTAATATATATGTTCCATATAGCACCTGACACACTATACAACCATAACAAATATAAATCACTGAAATCCAATTTATTTTCTGGCTACACTCCCAGGAAAGCTTATCTGATTTCCAAGCTGTGGGTGCTAAAATAAAATCTGAGAAACACAGAGCAGAATAAGAAATAGATCTCTTCTGCATATCTGATATCCACCCAACCTGAGTCCTCATTCTTCGTCTTACTTTTTCTTTATTTTGAATCCTGATTCCCTTCTCTATACCTAAATCTTTTATGCAAGGTGCATATCCAAGTTTTGTTGATGGAAGTAAATGCCCACTTATTCATTTATTATCAAATATTTTTGAGCATCTTCTCTTTTTATAGAAACAAATCTTTATAATCCCTCTCATGAGGGAATGTAAACTCTATCTGAAAAGATGCAAGAAAACTTGCATATACAAAGATCTGATTTAAATAAAATAAGAAAACAAAGAACATTCACAAGACAATATAATTAAATGTGGAGTATATGGAAAATGAGTATTTAAAATATGACTCAGTTGTGCAGGACATATAGAAGTAGCACACTCAGTCTGAGAGTAAATTAATAAACTATATATGCAGTGTATTGAATTAAATATCAAAAAATAGTCCCAAGACAAATAGATTAGTTTTTTTTTAATTCCTCTATTGAAAATGGCAGCTTCTCACATCGTTCATACTGACCACAGCTTTAAAATATATTTTAAGAATGTATAAAGGGAGAGAAACATGTGAAGGCATTCTGGGGCTTGAATCAGTAATCCATATGTAATTTTTTTAACATTATTTCATAGCCTAGATGTTATGTGAAGGAAAATGTCCCTTTCCAAAACCAGAGAGAAAATCATGAAAGATACTACTGTCTGGAGATAGGTAAACATTTAAGTTTGGTAAATGGCCATTTCAAGCTATTCATAAGTCAAAAATATAGTGGTCTAGTGGTTTTCCTGCTATTTTTCATAACAAAAACTTAGACTCAAACCTGTAAACAGATCTTTTATCCTTTTATCATGACACAGCAATTTAGCCACTAGAGAGAATCTTTTATGGAAGTTAACCCAGTATGAAATTTCAGTATGAAAATATAGTTGCTTATACAGATATAACATGTTAATGAACATTATTCACTCTTCACTAAAAATTTTAATAATAATATTTTAAGTTAAATATTTGACTTAATGAATTAGTAATGCTCTATTCTTCAAGATTCCCATTGATTTAAGTGTATTGATTAGCAAAGCAAACAACCCAGACAATAAATGCAAAATTATGTACATTATAAAAGCATTCAGATATTGATGTGAATAAACCAACCAAAATAATAAATAGCAACATTTAAGAATAATACTTTAAAACTACATATAGTATTTATATCCTAAAAGTGATAAAAATCTATCAGCAATCTTCTGAATCTTTGGAAGCTCAGCATCATTCACCTTGGAGGTGAAGGTCAAGTCCAAAAACACATCACTTCCAGAGCTAAACCTAGATCCAGTTGCTCTGGTAGTATACATCTACTTTCAAGAGAGAAACCAGCAAGAATTTTCTGTGTTGTTCATCCTTGGACAGATAACCCAAGCAGATATATTCAAGGACAAATTAAACAACGATATTAAAGGTCCCTTGGGGATAGAAGTTCCACGTGAGCACCTTTTAAGTCTCATCTATTTTAAATTAAAAATTCCTTAAAGACAGCAGTAGGATCTTATTCACATATAGAGAGAAATAAATATAGATATAAAAAATATTTCATAGCACTGAGCTGACATTTAGTTAATAGGGTGTTAACTTAAACATTAGAGATAGCAGCAAGGATTTATATAAAACTTTGAATCCTATTATCTAATGATCCATCAAAGTCATTCTTCTCCATGGTATGACCTGCCACATTTTCTGTGAGGATAAGATTGAGATGCCAGAATAAAATGAAGGATAGAATTAAACTCAAAAAGATGGAATATTTCATGTTATGTTGGTGATGGTAGTAGTAATAGCATTTACTTCTTGCTTTTTATGGAAAGAAATGCTTTTTCCTCAAAGTAGTCATGCCCATTTGTTGTTGCCTAAATTACGATTAGCCATTATTTTTCTGCCTTTATAAATTTAATCCCAGATACTCCCATTATATTTTTCTATAATTTTACATGTTGATTATTCATTCCACTTTTACTCTTTTATTTATTCATTATACATTGATTGAGTGCCTAGTATGTGTCAAGACAAAAGTCCAGACAATTAATTTCAAAACTCTGCCATCATTGCCTCCCATTTTTTCTAACTTGGGTCCTTTCTACAATTTGGCGTTCTCTCCTGTATAGTGAGGAGATTAGCATACAGTATGGTCTGAGAGAACCTCCAACTCTGAAATTCTGGGTCAGTAAAATAAGGCATCAGGGATGTTGCTTTGATTTAGTTTTTAATAATACAGAATTATGATCACTTTAAGAAAATCTTGCTATGTGAGACAATTATGGATGCTTGTACCATGAATGATGCTTGTTCTTCCTATTCTTCCATTATACTGAGAACTGATAGTATATAACATTACATCAGAATTAAATTTTTTTGTTGTTTTGCTGTTGTTGTTTTCTTTACTATTTTTTTTAATTTTTATTTAAATCCAAGTTAATTAACATAGAGTATAATAATGGTTTCAGGAGTAGAATTTAGTGATTCATCACTTACATATAACACCCAATGCTTGTCCCAACAAGCGCCCTCCTTAATGCCCATCACCCATTTAGCTCATCACCACACCCAACACCCCTCCAACCTTCAGTTGTTTTCTCTATTTAAGAGTCTCTTAAGGTTTGCCTCCCTCTCTGTTTTTATATTATTTTTGCTTCCCTTCCCCTATGTTCATCTGTTTTATTTCTTAAGTTCCACATATGAGTAAAATCATATGATATTTATCTTTCTCTGACTGAGCTTCGCTTAGCATAATACATTCTAGGGGCGCCTGGGTGGCTCAGTCCGTTAAGCATCTGACTTGGTTTTGGCACAGGTCGTGTTCTCATCGTTTTGTGGGTTCAAGCTGTGGTTGGGCTGTGCACTAACAGTGGAGCCTGCTTGGGATTCTCTGTCACCCTCTCTCTCTGCTCCTCCCTCACTCACACTGTCTCTGACTCTCTCAAAATAAATAAACTGAAAAAAATACATTCTAGTTCCATTCATGTTGTTGCAAATGGCAAATATATATATATTTACTTATATATATTATATATTTTTTCATATATATTATATTATATTTATATATTTATTTTCTATATATTAATAAATATATATTATATTTATATAGTATATATTATATTATATTTTATATATATATATTATATTTATATATATAAATGCAAATATACATATATATATATATATATATACACACATACATACCACATCTTCTTTATCCATTCATCAGTCGATGGACATTTGGGCTTTTTCCATAATTTGGCTATTGTTGATAGTGCTGCTATAAACATTGGGGTGCACGTGCCCCTTCAGTTCAGCATTTTGTATCCTTTGGATAAATACCCAGTAGTGCAGTTGCTGGGTTGTAGGGTAGTTCTATTTTTAATTTTTTGAGGAACCTCCATCCTGTTTTCCAGAGTGGCTGCACCAGTTTGCATTCCCACCAGCAGTGCAAAAGGGTTCCCCTTTTCCACATCCTCATCAACATCTGTTGTTTCTGAGTTGTTCATTTTAACCATTCTGAGAGGTGTGAGGTGGTATCTCAATGTGGTTTTGATTTGTATTTCCCTGATGATGACTGATGTTGAGCATCTTTTCATGTGTCTGTTACCCATCTGTATTTCTTCTTTGAAAAAGTGTCTGTTCATGTCTTTTGCCCATTTCTTCACTGGATTATTTTTTTGGGGGGTTTTGAGTTCTTTGTAGATTTTGGATTTAGAAACCTTTATTTTGGAGGAAACAAGTTGTCTGTAAGTTATAATTAAATTCCAGTAGCTCATTCTCAAATTTGACAAAGGTAGGATTTGAGTCCAGAAAATCTGGTTCCAGAGTCTATTCAATTTGTGTACACTATTATTAAACAACCGTGTTTTAAGCATTTTCCAGAGTGTTAGCAGTAAAAGATGCAAAGATGAATGAGGTATGGTCCTTTCCTCAAGGGGTTTACAAAATCAACTCATCTGTCAGCAAAGCATTTCTCTAAGGCCCTGGTAAAGAGGAAGACAGAGCCCTCTCTGCCCAGAATCCCTTTCCTTTCTCACAGCACTTTTACAAGTGGGTTATTGTTATTTGTGTTCACCTCTTGGATCACTTGCTTGAAAGGAATATACCTTATTTGCGATCATTCTCTGTGTTGGCACTGAATAAAATAGTTTTAAAATGATGGAAGTAATACACTGATATTTAGATGTACTATGCATCTTATGGTAGGTACAGTGTAAGGATGAAATAAGAGCCTTTGGTGAAATAGCTATAATTACAAGATCAAAATCACCATTATAATCCCAGTTCAGACTTCAGGATGATTGAGTTTTTTCTCTACCAGAAGAAAAAATATTTAATGGAAAGAGATTAAGCTTATTTTTCATTAAGTACATATAAGACAGACCACACTTTTTATTATGCATTTTTAAGACTATTCTTATGTGACTTAAGAGTTTAGCTCCTGTTAAGCGAGACTACTTTCTGTTATCTTGTGTGTGTGTTTTTAATAAGTTCCCAGATTTAAATTTCTGATATGCTTTCTGGAAGATACAACCTCTTACCTTGTTTTTAAAGTTTTAATTAAAGTACGAGCTCTGTATGCCTGTTATTTGGGAATTTTGTGTCTCTTTTCTTGGCCTTTTCTTGGCACTTAAGTCATGTGCTTTGCACATTGTCCCTTAATTGAAGCACAGAATTCAGAAGAATGGTTCCCTTCTCAACTGTTTCCTAAGAGAGACCTGCTGACATGTCACAGAAAACATTAAACATATTTCATGAATTTTCAGTCTGCTCTCAGACTCTTCAAGGACATAAGCTTGGGTGCATCATCACATTTCCCATTTGATGATGCTAAGATTTCTCAATGTCATTAGTCCACACTTAACAGTTATGGCAGTTCACAATGGAATATGATAAATAGATGTGCTAAACAAGTTCAACAGAAGTTAAAAAGCAATTACAAAATTGAAATTTGTTTTTTTATCATAAAAGCCTTACATGCTCATTGTAGAAAATGTGGATAATAAAGAAATAATACAAAATCATCCTCAATACAATAGTTATTAATTTTTTAATCATTTTCCTGGACTATTCTTTCCATAAGTGGAGGTGAATATCCCCAGGAAACCATGAAATACCAATTATATTTTCTACCTGGTGTATGAATAATAATCATAATAGCCAAATTTTATAGAATATACCAAGCATTCTACTAAACATGTCATATACATTATTGAACTTATTTCTCTCTGGAAATGAAATTCTTTGTAGCTCCAAACCCCCAGGTAGAGTCAAAACTAATTGTTTCAGTCACAAGTGATCTAAAATTATGGTAAATAAGTATTAAAATGATAAAGATTGGGGCACCTGGGTGTCTCTGTCAGTTAAGCATCCAACTCTTGATATTGGTTTAGATCATGATCTCACAGTTTGTGGGATTGAGCCCCACGTGGGGCTCTGTGCTGACAGCGTGGAGCCTGCTTGGGATTCTCTCCCTGTCTCTGCCCTTCCCCCACCTGCTTGTGCACATGTGAACTCTCTCACTCTCAAAATAAATAAATAAATGTTTAAAAAATTAAATAAAATGATAAATATGAAGACATGCATCTAAGGAATTTCTTTCTGATAAAAATAAGAATTTTAAACATAGTAAAACTTAACCTTATCTATTATTGTTATCCAAAAAAAAATGTTCATTTTGATTTACCGAGACCTAATTGGAAGAAAAATTAAAGTATTGAGAATTTTGAACACATACCTGCATGCACACACATAGGGACTTATACTAATATATGTTACATTAAGTTAACCTTTAACATTGGTATTTTAGCATTAAATTAGCATTTAAAATTACTAAATGTATTATAGATAGTACATTGTTGTGCATTTTCTTAATTAGAAACCAATCATTTATAGTTTTGTATTTGTATAAAAGCATTCATGCATGTTTAATTATATAAAAATAAACACTAACTTATTCAAAAGAACAAAACTGATAATTTTTCCCAAGATGAAAACAATCTAGCAAAAAGTACTGCTATGAAAACTACATAAAGCCCAAATGAGAAGCATTTGCAATTTCTTACTGAGGATTGCTGAATAATTTAAAAATTTGTAATCGTAACATAATTGTGAATAGAATTCTATTCTTTTTAGCTCATGGAATGAATACTTGATTTTTTAGTGTGATTAAGAGAGATGTATTTTAAAATTAACTCTGTATCTCAAAGAATAGTCTGATCATATAGTTGGGAAATATATACTAAAATAAAAACACTCAAAAGGATTATCATAGGGGCGCCTGGGTGGG
The DNA here is from genome assembly GCF_023721935.1 of Panthera uncia. Taxonomy (NCBI): domain Eukaryota; kingdom Metazoa; phylum Chordata; class Mammalia; order Carnivora; family Felidae; genus Panthera; species Panthera uncia. The sequence continues at coordinate 85,002,498 of NC_064810.1, forward strand.
TCAGTCGGTTAAGCATCCAACTTCGGCTCAAGTCATGATCTCACAGTCCATGAGTTTGGGCCCCACATTGGGTTCTGTGCTGACAGCTCAGAGCCTGGAGCCTGCTTCAGATTCTGTGTCTCCCTCTCATTCTGCCCCTACCCCGCTCACACACTCTCTCTCTCTCTCTCAAAAATAAACATTAAAAAAGATTTTTTTAGAGATTTTCATAGGTAATTTAATTTATTCTTCATATGTATATTACATATTCCATATACTGGAATTTATCATTCTCTTGAATAATATATATTTCATAAAATAAGGACTATTAACCTTTGTATTTTCTCCTTATTGTTGAAATCTTTTGTCTATTACATTATGTCCTTGTCTTAATAAATAAAGTATGTTAAACATAAAATTAAAAACAATTTAACCCTCTTTTTGTAGTGCCTGAACCAGGGTCAACATTGTATACACCTATTCTCCTTGCTGAGTGCTATAAGCATATAATCTTTCTAAGGAAGATACCAGGCTTAAATCACAATGACTTCCAGATAAAACTACCAGTTTGGGTTTGTTGCTTTCCTTTTATTTATTTACTTATATGGTTTAAACGAAATCTCTATTATCAGTTGGTTGTGAAAGAGATTATGGGAAAAGGGATCATTTGCCGCTTTCTCATAAAAAGATTGTACAGAAATACTCTACTTAATTGAATATTGTTTTATGCCAGTGTTCAAGTAACCCTAAATTGATCGTGGTTGATAGATGCTAGCATGAAAATTTGGATAAAGCAAATTATCTGTCTATTATCATAACATTTACAAATAAATAAGGAATCCTCTTCTTCTATGCTCATCTCAGAGTAGTTTTTAAAAGTCTAATTACAGATTGTATCACTACTCTGTGAGGAGCTATTTACCAAACCTGGGGCAAATGGGATTATCATGAAGGTGATGGATATAAAGCCATTAAGGATTAAATTATTTTAGGCTCCATGATTCCTTTCCACTAGGCAAATTGCCATGAGATGATAAGAGGAGAAAATAAAATTAAGAGGGCAGGTTTGTTTTATTTCTGTAAGTGTTCCAACTGCCAAGTTAGATACTGAATTTTATGGTTTCTTCTTAGGTAGTGCTAAGAAGCTATACTCCTCACCATTCTTACCTTGCAAAGTTCAGCTCCTAGTTGCTTTCTGTCTTCAAAAAGACTATTTTTGAAGTCTTCTAGAGTTTAAAACATAGCCCTTTTTTAAAAGTTTATTTATTTATTTTGAGAGAGAGAGAGAGCGTGCAAGCAGGGGAGGGGCAGAGAGAGAATCCCAAGCAGGCTCTGCACTGTCATCACAGAGCCTGACATGGGGTTTGAGATTGCTGTGAGATCATGACCCTAGCGGAAACCAAGAATCAGGCATTTAACTGACTGAGCCACCCAGGTGCCCCTAAAAATAGCCCTGTAGATGTGTTCTGGTGTCATTTCTCTGTAAAGGATAAAAAGAAAAGGAGAAGGAAGAAAAGGATGAAAGAGGGAGGGAGGGGTCACTCACTAATTGAAACTTATCATTCAATAAAGAGTAAAAAAGACTGTATTAGCAAACTATATCTCATTTGCATTCAAAATCTAACATTCTATTTCCTTTAAATTCACTTAAACAAATTATCACAAAGACCTACTAAACAATGCTCTTTATAATTTTCTATGATGGTAAAATATGGGAAGGAGAAGGTCACATCATCAAAATGCTTGGCAACTTCTGAATTATTAAGTATCTTGTGACCATAGTCGCATGCATTCCCCTAGGTCATCTTTTCAGGGGAGGATGCTACTGTTTTCTTACAATATTGCTTACACTGCCCTTTTCAGTAATTAGTGTAATTTGACTCATTTTAAGATAATGAAGCCACCTGCTCTGAATAGCTAAATCACCATTAATGCTGAAAAGCTTTTCCTTCATCAACAAAAAGGTATGAAGCAACTCCTAATCCAACTTTGCTTTTGAAGTTTCATTTCCCAGAGAATTTTTAGAAGCATCATGATGTGGATGTCAATAATACACTGTAATTGACAACTAATGTTTTCTTTAGGTGGAGATTGCCAAGGAAATTTTTCAAGGTGTATTAGTTTCATTAGTTCACAGAGTATTGATGGGAAGGAAGGAAAGATGTAGTGGATGGATGCGGTCTTTTACTATGGCAGGCCCTGTGAGAGGGGTGTCACTTTGAACCTCATTTAACTGGCACGTTTTGCCCTAGACCACATAGCTAATCAGTGAAGAACCTTGTATTGAACACAGGTTTCCTATTGGCCAGCACCTTTTCTACAACCCTTTACCAACTCTCTTTTATTATTTATGGCATTTCACAGGGAGTGGTTCTTAAATTTTTTAAATACTTCAATGAATCACACAAAATTAATGGCAATTAATGCCACAAAATGTACACAAGAAAAGTCAGGTGGCAATGGCATAGAGCACAGATGAAAAGAGAGGATATTATTAAAGTTTTTAAAAGAAACGACAGTTTTATACAGTAAAAGCATATAATTGATACTAGGTGTGAGAGAAGTTAACTGAGAAACGTGTTTTACCCATATATTAAATTTCAGTTGCCTTAAATGTAAGTGAACTAGAAGAAGCATTAGTTGAGTCATTTGATAAGCTACACCTGTAATTCAGTTTTGTCTCTTTAGACTAATTGTTATCTTTTCTCAGTGAATAAATCATATAGAAAGTCAACTAGAGTTTCTCAACATCAGTACTATTCACATTTTAGGCTGGATACTTCTGTGTTGTCAGGAGCTGCCTTGTGTATTCTAGATGTTTAGTAGCATCCCTCTTGTCCACCCACTAGATGCCAGTAGCACCATCCCTGTTCTGACAATCAAAATTATCTCTAGACATCACCAAATGTACCTGGGGTGGGGGGCAAAAATCACCCCCTGGAGAGAACCATTGGAGTAAACAAGCATTTATTTATTGAGCACTTACTATATAAGGCCAGGCATACAGAAATGACCTAATCAAAGACACTGTTATCACAGAAATTACAAGACAAAAAGACTATATAATGCAGTGACAAGTGCTGAAAAGAAAAATAAGGCATAAAGAATGATGTAGATGACATTTAGATCAGCCCTCTCTGAGGAGGTGTCTTGAGCAAAGACTTGAAGTGAGATGTGAGTATCTCGGGGAACAGTGTTTCAGATGGTTGGAATAGCATAGCAGATGTAAGGGCCCTAAGACAGGACCTAATTTTAATTTCTAAGAACAGTAAAAGGCCAGTTGTTGCTAAAGTATAGTGAGTAAGTTGAAACGAGGTAAATGATAAAGTCAGAGAAGCAGGCAAGGATCAGATCATGCAGACTTCTAGATCAGCACTTCCCAGTAAAACCTGCTGCTGGATGGGAATGTTCCTTATACTGTACTGCCCCAAACAGTAGCCACTGACCACATGTGGCTAGTGAGTACTTGAAATATGGCTATGTTAACTAAGGAACTGAATTTTTAATTTTATTTCATGTTAATTGATTGAAATGTACGTAGACACATGTGGTGAACTACTGTATTGAGCAGTCTAAGTCTAGTCCATAAGGACTTGGGATTTTATTCTAAATATGATAGAAAACTACCAGAAGATTTTGAGCAGAGGAAAGATATGATCTCCTTAACTTTAGAAAGACGGTAAAAATAATAAAATCCAATATATTTTTCTCCATTTTAGGAGATCAGATCTAAATCTAGTGAGAATTTCAAATAAATAACTTGCATTGGGTTCCTATGATCTTCTACTTCCCTGGTCCTTTTAAATGGCTTTCCTTTTGTTTTTGTTTGTTTGTTTGTTTTTGCTTGCTTAATTTTGTGAAACTGTTTCAAATCCTTTTTGGAGTAAAGATAAATATAATCTAAATTAATAAATGGTAAATAAGTGGTAAAAGGTGGCCATAAATCCATTAATTAATGATTGCTAAAATTAAGCTATTGTGCTTTATGAGGACATGTAACAGGATAGAACCAAAAATTGAAAGATACTAAAATAGTTAATGAATGTGATCATGAAACAACCCTCTATAGTTACACATTGTAGTTACCTATAATTTTTAAGTAAATGAATCCATTAAAAAAAATGCTGTCTACAGACTGTTTCAATTCTTGTGACCAAAATATGCAGAAGAGAGCCTAGTACATAAAGGTTAAATTCTGGTGAATGGAAAAAATAAATTATCTAAAAACTGGAAATTTTCTTAACCAGTTGGAAATAACAATGATGAGTAAAATTATCATTTACCCATCAACATTATGTTTATTATACACAATGAAATGAAGTTAAATTTCTGCAATTATTTGATTAATCTGAAGTATGCAAACAAATTAGTCAAACATACTATTCTAAAAATCAGCTTTTGAGCTGAGTGAAAAAGTCAGAAAATGGTACCAAAAGAGTCTGGCCATTAGTAAATATAATTTGAGGGTTCATTTTCACTTTTTGTGTTCTTCCCAGTGGCCTTCATTCCTCTTCCCCTAACTTTGTTATTTAAGAAAAAAAAAATAGGCACGTTTATCTCTCACAGGCTTAGGACACCCTTTTGACTTTGTATGTTTGCTTACTACTGCATGGGTTGGGTTAATGTACCCTTGTTAACAAAAATAATAAATAAGGAAGAAAGTGGTGAAGAGAATGTAAGACCTTGATATGAATGGAAATTAGGTTGCTGAAGTAATTAATTAAAAATGTCATAGACTGCCATTAAGGGGAGGATTAGCAATTAAAGCAGAGAGGTTTTGTTAATTACTCAAGGTTGAAGCACAGAACAACCTGAGAGCGATGAATCCATTAATGAGTATCACTTCAAGGGAAAACTGGGTAAATGTTTGTGTCACTTGATTAAAGGTGTATTGAATAAGTTTGAATTAATAACAAGAGCAGGAAACTTCTCAAAGATAAACATGAAAAGATGGATGCCCTTATGCCTAGATATTGCATGTCTAATAGTCACATATCACATTTATAAAAATTTCAATTTTGAACAGATAAGAAAGGAAAGTATGCCTGTGCTAGGAGTAAATTAAGACTCATCAATTCATTTACACTTATTTTCAATTTTATTTTTCTGTTCTGAGAAGTAGTAATTTAACGCATGGTAATTTGTTAGAATTTCACCATTCTTGATGTCTATTTTTAATACATGATTTCTCTTCCAATCATAAAGATTATACCCTCCTGCTATATATTGTGGGGGGGGGAAATATTAGTGTCTTATGCTTAAACATTTACACAATAAGAAAAATATGTTCATGAGCTAAATTTTATTTTAAAAGTCTTTAAAAGCTTTTGGAAGATTTCATAAAGTTACTTTAATATATTCTCGATGCTGTTTTTATAAAATGTTAAGCCAATTTTCACTAGTCAGATTCATATGAAATTCCTAAGTTTTAAGTAATTCTAGTCTGTATTTTGCATTTCTTTTATCCAAATTCTTATAGAGTGATTCAGATCAAGGTCAACTATATACTCTGCTTTGTCAAAGTCAGAGACGTTCAAATTTGAGTCCATCTGGAGTGCTTTTGAAAGCACAGCTCCCTGGGCCCCATCCCGGGGATCTGACTTCAGCATATCTTGGGTACAACCTAGAAATGCCATTTTTAACAAAAATCTAGGTAGTTCTGATGCAACAAGATTTTGAACCTCTGCAAAAAATCAACAAGTTAGATAACTCACTAGTAAGTTTCCATTTCATTTTGTTTGGCATGTGTTTGGGTCCCTGTATATATTTGATATCATGTTCATTCATATTAATATGCCCAGTTATTTTGGATACTATTTCAATATTTTATGAACTATATATATTTCTCTTTAGCTTGACAAAAAAATTTTATGTTCAGTTTGAGTCTCCTATATATCTTCTCTCCAAATCTTACCAAAAGATAACCATGAAGTAAATATTATTAATAACTAAAAAATGAATTTGGCTTCCCTGTTATGAATATAAAACTATGAAAATGTGATCTGAAATGCTTTCACTAAATTTGGACATCTCTACAGCTAGCAAACAGACATCTCTAGAAACATTAAGTTTGAGGACCATAGAAATCTACTGGTAAAGTGTTCAGGATTTAATTTCCCAACCATTTTTTTATTCAGTTTAAGAGCAAAAAATAAATTATAGGATAGCCTTTCTAAACTCTTACTATTCAAATAATATTACTTTCAAATTGGAAAGGCTATTTCAAATAGCACTCTCTTCATAACTGAAATTGTCAGATGAAGGGAAAAATCTAAGATTCCCTATATAGACAGTCAAGGGAGATATTGATGGGGATAAAAGCAGTGATCAGTAGCACTTACTAGAGCGTTACCACACATGCCTCATTGGTAAATTCAAATCATGACTGTGCCTTCTTCACTTATTTGCACAACAGATTTCTGCTAGATTTTAAGAAATTTAATTACTCTTATAATATCACTTTAGTAATCAAAGGGAGCCAAAGTAGTCTTTTAAGGAGCAATTGGTAAGATGCAACTATTATTTATTTGCTTTTGTTCTTCTTAGCAACTTTTAAGTTAAATTCACAACATTTCATGTAAAATATATAAAACTATCTTCCAAATAGAAAAACAATTGTACCACAATTAAACTTGAATCAAAGATCTGAGTCCTCTGGAGGTTTTAAATATGAAAAGGTTCTATTTTTATTGAAGTTTATATTTTCATTAAACCTTTAACAGAATAAATACATATAAATATAATTTTTGAGTGTACGTAAGTTTAGATACACTAAAGGATTAAAATATCAATAATATAAATTTGATCAAATAATTATATCTTGGCTTGCTGCAGTTTGGTATTAAAATGTATATGGGTGCCTGGGTGGCTCAGTTCGTTAAGCATCCAACTCTTGATTTTGGCTCAGGTCATTATCTCACAGTCATGAGTTCAAGCCCTGCATCGGGCTCTGTGCTGACATCTCAGGGCCTGGAGCTGCTTTGGATTCTGTGTCTCCCTCTCTCTACTCTTTCCCTGCTTGCACTCTCACTCTCTCTCAAAAATAAACCTTTTTTTTTAATGTATGGCAGTTTGGGGTTTTTTTGTATTTGTTTTTGTTTTTAGTACATAGTCTGAGGCCACAGAAATAAGACAGTCCTTTAAGCATAGAGCATAGTACAGATTGTTCTAATAATGGATTAAGACACAGATGTTTTTTGTGTTTCGCATGATAGAATAGAGTGAGCTAAGCTCCCTTTGGAGACAGTTTTCTGAATCAACTTGTTTACAGAGCTGCTAAGATTTCTGGCTTTATTTAGAAAATTCTCAATAGGGTATTTGAAGCCAAGCCCCAAATTCTCACCTGAATTGTGTCAGTTTACATCTCCGTGAATAACCCAGAATGGATCAGATTTATATCACTCTTTTCTCTGTTTGAAAAGGAAACTCGTTGGTCTCATCTATCATAGTTTCCTAGCCTGTGAAATGAGTGAGAATCTATCTAAAAATAACATTTATGATCCCCTCCAGATTTCACATGCTATGAAGATATAAGATCACTTAGATCTCTTATGGGACATTCTGTATTGTTATTGCAATTGTTTCCTGATTTAGCAAGATTATTGACTATACTTGTGAAATTATTCTGAAAGGAAGAGTTTTATTACATTGCCATTATCTCAGTCTTCTCTTATAAAACACTTTGTTAGGTGGTCTCTCTACAATTCTAGGAGAGCTGACTTTCAGCGGTTGAAACTGAAGTACATAAATTTTTTGATGAAAAAGTTAAGAATATGCACCAAAGAAGATAAACATTTGATAGACAAATACAGGTTTGGAGAAATATCTGCAACAGTTCACAAAGGGTTAATAGCCATACTGTGCAAAAAGCTCTCAGAAATTGCCAATAAACAGACCAACAGCCTGGTTAAAAACTGGGGAAAAGATACAAGGGGACTTTTCTAGGGGAGAAACTCCCAATGGGCAGGCAACAAACGAAAAGATGTTCAAGTGAATTGACAGGGAAATGTAATGAAAAACATTTACATCCATCTGTCCAAGAAAAAAATATTAAAGCAATTTATACCTATTGTAAAAAATTAAAAGTATGTATACTCCTTTATTCAGCAATCCCACTCCTAGGATCTGTCCCACAGAACAAAAACAACCAGACTTAAGAAAAAAATGCACAACGATGCTAATTACAGCATTGTTCAGAACTGAAAGAGAAAGGAAACCAAGTGAAATGCCCATTTAAAATAAAGATTGAAGGAGTGCCTTGGTGGCTCAGTGGTTTAAGTGCCAACTTCACCTCAGGTCATGATCTTGTGGTTTGTGAGTTTGAGCCCTGTGTCAGGCTCTTTGCTGATAGCTCAGAGCCTAGAGCCTCCTTCATATTCTGTCTCTCTCTCTCTCTCTCTCTCTCTGCCCCTCCCCTGCTCATGCTCTGTCTCTCTTTCTCAAAAATAAAATAAACATTAAAAAAAACACCTTTTTTTAAGTTTGAAAAAGTCATGGGCATCCATGCCTGGGATAACATGCAAGCACTGAAAAAAAATGAAAGTTGATTTAGGTGATTGTTTATGAGATGTTTATGTAAGAGGAAAATAAGACACAAAGAAGAAAGTATAATATCATACTATTTGTAAAACAATGACAATCCCAACTAATGTATATATGTATATGATTAAATGTATTTACTTACAAATATGTGTGTTTGACTATGACTGTGGCTATGATTGTTAGTTATGCATGAAATGGGTAGAATGATATAAATATATTGGGAAGCAGAAGATGTAGGCAAGCAAGATAATAAAACAAAGAGTAGACTATAAAGCATATGATATTAACCCATTAAAGTGTCAAGTTACATATGTTACATATAATAGATGCTTAAAATATTTCATTTAAAATGATTAAAACTTAATGTTTTCAAATCAAATTTGCACATCATCGCTTGAAAGAATAATGAAAAAGAAATGTAACTAACATTATTTATCAACTGCAATTCAAAGGATGTACATGTGGGTTTAACTACAAGGACATGGTCTGAAGTCTTATTTTATGAACAATGACAACAAAACTTAATAAAAATTTAAAACGTCCACCACTAGTGTTAAACTATGTAACACTACACAGCCATTGAAAATGACATTGTGAAAATACACATATTTACAGGAAGGAAGCTCATGATATATTAAATTAAAACAGTTATAGAAATATATATATATATACATATATATATATTTTACAGTCCCCTTTTTATCATTTATGTATCTATCAAAAACTCAATAGAAAAATGGGCAAAATCAGAAATAACTGATAAGCTGGATTGCATTAAAATTAAGAATTTCTGCTCTGCCAAAGATAAAGTCAAGAGTCTTAGAAGAAGCAATAGACTGGGAGAAAATATTGGCAAAAGACACAGCTTATAAAGGACTGTTATCCAAAGATACAAAGAACTCTAAAACTGAATGACAAGAAAACAAACAATTTGACTGAAAAATAGGCTAAAGAACAGGAATTAAGCAAATAGATTTACATTTCAGCTTTAAAACTGACTAGCCAAGAGAACTCATGGAAATGGACCCAGTACCTTTACCTCTCAGTTTTCTCATTAATAAAGGAGGTATAATGAAAGTCCCAGGAGGTTGTTAAAATTAAATGAAATAATGTAAGTAGAGTGCTGAACAGAGTTCCTGGGACAAGGTAGGCACTTAATAAATTATTGGTACTAACAATCAACAGTTTAGATATTATCATAATGATAGAACATGATGAGAAATAGGAACTAATGGAATAAAAAAGAGTTTAATGTTATTTTGAAATATAAGGGGTATATTTAAGATATGGCCAGGATCTTTGCTCTATTGAAAATTATTGATAACAGTACCAACATGAGATTTCTAAATGCTACGACCAAAGAAACATTTTTTATTAGCATAGACACATAGACTTCTGGAGCTAGAAGACATTAGAAATAATCTCATCAAGGAGGGCCTGGGTGGCTCGGTCAGTTAACAAATGACTTCGGCTCAGGTCATGATCTCACGGTTCACAGGTTCGAGCCCGCATCGTGCTCCACGCTGACAGCTTACAGCCTGGAGCCTGCTTCAGATTCTGTGTCTCCCTCTCTCTCTCTCTGTCCCTCCCCTGCTCGTTCTCTGACTGTCTCTAAAAAGTAAATAAACGTTAAAAAATTTTTTTTAAAAAGAAAGAAAGAAAGAAAAATCTCATCGGATCCAATCCTTTTACATATAAGAAAACCAGGATTCAAATGCTTCAAGTAACCAGCACAAGGTCAAATGGTATTGACTGATGGTGGCAACACTATGGGTGATGGGGATTAAGGAGGGCACTTGTTGTGGTGAACACCAAGTGTTATATGTAAATGTTAAATCACTAAATTATTACCTGAAACTAATATACTGTATGTTAAATAACTGGAATTTAAATAAAAACTTTAAAAAGACAGCAAAGATATATCTTAATGTATACTTGACATATTTATATCAAGTGTTAGTGACTATATTAATCAATTTTTGTTTCTCATTAACTTTGCCTTATGCATTTAGATTATAAATATTCAATCAAGATATCCTGGTTTCTGTCAACAAAGCACTATCCAATGAAACTACATCTAATGTTTAGCTTAATTAAGCCATACTTAACACTATAATAACTGTCCTCCATGTGAATGTTGGGAAATACGTGGTAAGGGGTTGATTAGAAAGTGACAAAACCAAATGTGATTTTATAATATCCAAAAACATACTCTTAATTTCAAGGCACCTCTATACTGATACATGAGTCACATTTTTATCATCTGAGTTAAAATGTACCTGTGAAAAACAGCTAAGTTTGATTCCTTTATGGCATTCTTTTAGGTGACCACTTTTTAAAACAAATATCATGGAATGATTCAAGTTTACTAGAAAAGTCACTATTCCCCATGAATCTTTTCCGTGATCTAAAATTTTTGAAAATTTTATATATATAGAAGGTCTGTTCAAAGTAGCAAATGATTAGTAGAAAAAGTCCCATTTAAGGTGTTATCATGCTCTCCTAGGAGATTGTGGTTATTGTTTATGTAATTCTATTAAGTATCTACACTTTAAACATTTGCTAAAGAATGCATTTAGGATACCAGGCTGAATATATTGGTTTTTATGTTAAGATGACTACATAAAAATTGTGTTTATATGAAGATCTTTGAGTAATTATTCATAGCAAGATGCCATCTTGTTAGGATGTGGAACAGTGGGAATTAAAGTTCAGAACATTTAAAATTTGTGTGATATGGGGGACACCTCATTTATTGACAGTATGATGGCTTGAGGAAAAATGGTAGCTGTGGTACCACTCGGCTGCCATTTAATATTTAAATTGAAAGCCATAGATAATCATAGCCACATCAAACTGGGGCAGCCAGAGCTCAGTTGCTCTGGTGTGATAAGTGGTTCATCCACATAGTTAAAGACAAAGAAATCTGAAAATATCGCTTAGCCGTCTGTGGACAAATCTGGTCTAGGATACATTGGTCTGTCCAAATATTCTATAGTTATATATAATTAAGGTTAACTCCCTCACTCTATCACAAATTAAAAACAAAACAACAACAAAAAAACTATTGGCCCTGAATGCAAAACCACTAAGTTTTAAAGTTAGCAAAGGCAAGTTTTTGAAAATTGGCCATAGTTCTTCAAATAGGAAACTTATAAGAATCACTTTAGTTCTAAGAAATCTTGGCTCATACCTGAATCCTGAATCCATAACCTTGCCTGTTCACTTGTCCCCATTGGTTTTTTCTGATGGTAGCTACCTCTCTGTGTGCTCTCTGGAACTTTTTCCTGCCACACAATCAGGCTTTGGCATTCTACCTAAGTTTCCAAACCCCAATATTCTGATCTGCCGACCTGATTTAGTTTACCCCATCCAGGCCTACAATGATCATTATACCTGACCACACCTTATGGTGCAAAAGGTGAAGGAAATCTTTAACTGTATAGCCACACATTTAGAAATTTGTGTCAAAAAGGATTTCAGTGTATCAGTTTTTACTTTACTGGACTGCTATAATACATGGAACAGCTGATTCTATAGACCCAGGCTAATGGGCCATTAGCTCCCTTTTTCCCAGTGCTTCACCTTTCTGCTGCAGACATTAATAAATCTACCCTATATAATTTGGCCAATTACTTAATACAGTAGACTCTTAGATTTCATGGGGTCTACAGACTGATCTAGATTGCCCTAAATTTAATAATTTCTTACACTAGTCAGAAATGCAATTATTCTGATTGTGAAGCACTGCTTAGTTAGGGATACTGGGTTTACTTATGTAGTTTTCAACCTTTAGCTTCACATTGGAATTACCTGAGGAGTTCATTTAAGTAATTATCCTTTTAAAGCAGTACTGATGCCCAAACCCAGTCTAGACCAATTGTATCAGAATCTCTGGGATTGGGACTTAGTTAGGCATTTGTGTAGATTCAAACCCTGGCTTTTCCTTGGGAGAGCTACTTCTCTTTTTCTCAGTTTCCTCATCTGTACTATGAAGGTAATAAAGTTCTCAGATGGTTATAGTGAGAACTAGATGAATAAATGTATGTAAAACAGAATAGCCTGGCTTATCATAAATATTAGTTATTATTTCCTAGGGTTATAATGAGAACAAAATGACTAAAAGTGTTCAATAAGTATTAAACTTATGGATAAAAGAATTTTGTAAACACTAATATGCTATTCAAATGTAAAATATTTGTAATATTTTGTATTGCATGTGGTGTATGGGTCTGAATATTACAGGAATTTAAAGTGTACTTTAAACTTTACATTGCTATAATGCCAAGCACAATACATGTTCTTAATTCAAATCTTAATTTGGTTGCATTTTAAAAGATTATAACCACCAGAAATAATTCTGTAATGACTACTGAAAATCTCTTGACAATACAGTGGAATGGGAAATTTTTGGAAATAGTTTTATCTAGATAGTGAGATAGGGTACTGGCCTAATTCATTTCTGTCTCCTGAGTGTTGTACAGTGACTGGGACATATTAGGAACATGATAAATAAAGGAAGAAATTGAGAGGTGTGGGCAGAAAGGGTGCATGTACCTCTCTTCATTGAATGTATGAGCCCAGAGGAAAATATTATGGAATATATTCTTAAGGACATACATTATCTACTTTTTATTAATTTTTATTTTAAACAACTTAACTTTTCTGTGTGATTCAATTGTTTCATCTTTAATATTAATATTAGCATAAGAATTAGTGTAACTATTCAACATGATTTAAAAATTTTGAATGCATTTTGTAAAAGTTTAACTTTTAGTTCAATGGTGGAGAAGAGGACAGAGAACTGGAAGGGCGGGTTGGTTCAGATTAATTCAGTTGGTTTCATCAATACAACAGTACTATTTAAGCTGGGGGTAGGGAGAAGGCCAATCTTTATCAATCAAATAGTCAACTTTTAGTTTTATTGAGTGCCTGCTCTGTATCAGAAACTATAGTCAGTGCTGGTTGGACAAACAAGGCAAGTATAAGCTATGGTCCCTGGCTGCATGTAGTGGATAGAGTCAGGCAACTTATTTCTGTTCCATGGCCTAAAACGTATTCCTACCACTGAGTTGCTGGTTTTATTGGGAGGCCTGTGCAAAAAACATGTCAGTGAATTTAGTCAGTTCCAAGACCAATGCCAGAAAAAGTATTCCAAGTCAATCCTCCATTCTTCATGACATAATATGTCTGCCTTTTAAAGTTTTATCTTGATAATGGTATTTTACTGATTTTTCAGTAAAGAATCTTCCAACATAGCACAAAGAATATACATCCAAGTTTATTCATATATAAACCCCGACTTGCCAGGCCATGGCAATTTCATTCCTCTTGCTGATATCTTCATTCAGGCTTGTTACCTGTGATTTGGCTCCTAAATACATTTGTGTCTCCACTTTTCACTCCGTTCAGTGAATTCTACACCTTAGTGGCCTGATTAGTTTTTCTGAGCAGCTGTTTACACATACACATAAAAACAATTGAACACCAACATATTCCTTCTTGAGAAATATATTTTCACATCCAATTTCAACTACTTCTATTTGTTGCATTAGAATGGAGACTCAAGCTTGTTGTAGCCCTTCTAGTTGGTCAGGAAATATTGATTTTGAAAGAAATGAAGGAACTGTATGGAGCAGCTTGTAGAAAGCACTAAATCCCCCTCAGTATTTTGAATTAATGTTATATTTTATTAGGCATAGCCTCTTTCTTTAATTAACAATTGTCCTCTTTCTTAATCACTTTTACTAATTAAGTGACTTGCCAATAGTTTAAAAAGAAATAATAGAATTAACAACATTAAAGATCATCTGGTACAAACCCCAACTTTGAAAGTCAAAAACAGCTCAAAAGAGTTGAGATAACTGGCCCTCTAGGAAAAAACTGATAAAAACAAGGCTAGTACCCAGATGTTGACAAGACCAAAGTCCTTCACTACCTACTTTCCAAATCCATCATCTGTAGTCATTCTTTCTCTGTATCCTTAATATTTTGCACCATCCCTGAAACATACTATAAAAATCCAGTTTGTGTTAAAAGTAGATTTAACAAAGAGATGAACTTGAAAAGGGTTAGCAACCAAGGCTCGCTGCTGGGGTCCTGCTCCAGTTACTTGACAACAGCATCTGAGTTGGGTTTAGTCAACCTTTTTGTAAGGGAGACATTAGGCCAGAACCCTTCATGTTGCTTGGTTTTAGGTTCACAGGAAAGTGAACCGTCAAGGGGATGTTTTGATGTATCCATGAACTGCAGCTAAGCCATTCAGGGTCTTCTTAAAATAAAGCTCCGCTGGGTTTTCTCAGTACAGCCTTCTAAAAGTTGACACAGCAAGAATTGCTTCTCACCAGGTTCTATTTTTAAATCCCAGTCAAAAAAAATTTTTTTAACTTCAAGATTGAGTTTGAGACATCTTTGGTGAGTCTTACCATCTTGCTAGAAAGATTGCGTAGTGCTTATACACTGTCAACTCAACCTGTTACAAGAGGGATGGAAGAAAAGGAGGGAGGGGAGAGGATGAGGGCAAGAGAAAGAGGGGAGACGTAGGGGAGGGAGAGGAAGGAAGAGAGGAGAAAGGAAGGAAGAGAAGGAGGGAAAGATATCAGCTAATAATAGCTAATATTTATTGAGTGTATTAAAAGTGTCAAGTACTGTTCTCAGCACTTTATATGTATTAATTAATTTTTTCCCTCAACAACTCAAGGAGATGGGTTCTGTTAATTATTCTCAAATGAGAAAATTTAAGCATAGAAAAGTTACATAATTTGCCCAAAGTTATATGGTAGAGCTGGCTTTACCAAGAAATCTGACCTCAGAGGCTGACCTTTTACCTCTTTACTATATGCTCTGAGTTGGAAGTTTGTCTAAAAAAAAAGCACAAAGGGGTTATTGGCTTTCCTTATTTTTTTCTTTTCTACTTAACCAAACATGCATTTTTGCATTAAGTCATCCAAGCTGTCAATCAAATGGAAATATACTGGAGGCAGGGAGATGTGCTGAAAAGAATCCAAACTTTTGGATTGGTCAGAAAATCTTATGTTCTGTGTTTGATACTTATAGGTTGTATGACTTTGGACATGACCCTGAAAAATAATCCTAAGCCTTTAGGACATTCCATATCCTTATTCAAAAACTAAGAAAAAATATAAACAAACTCATGGTATTAGTGAGAATTAAATGAGATAACATATGTAAAGTCTTCATTCTGATGGAGAGCAAACCATCCTCCACAAGGTGAATTTATTATAACAAACTGAAACTCTAAATGAGTCATTATCACCTTATTATTGTTACATGAAGTTGTATTTATATAGGAAATAAATCTTCCTAGCAACATGAGATTGTTCCTATGAGAGCTAGCTGTTATGATCATTATTCTTATTTGGTATCAATATGTGCATGTACTGTGTTGGGATCAATATACAGGTAGAATAATACATTAATATTTCTCTGCTAATGGAGGCACCTGGGTGGTTCAATTGGTTGAACATCCAACTCTTGATTTCGGCTCAGGTCATGATCTCACAGTTCGTGGGATTGAGCTCCATGTCAGGCTCTGTGCTGACAGTTCAGAGCCTGCTTGGGATTCTCTCTCTCCCTCTCTCTCTGCCTCTCTCTTTCTCTCTCTCTAAAAATAAATAAATAAGCTAAAAAATATTTTTTAAAAAATATTTCTCTGCTAATGAACTACTCTTTCCAGAAACTCTTAGCTCCCTTAACTTTCAGAATCTGTCTCATCTTGTATCCCCAGACAAATCTTACCAGCATTGCCCCTGAACATCAGGTAGTTGAAGGGCTCTGCAGGAGCCACCAGGAAGTCTGACTCATGCTGTCATACTGTGGGACTTCTTTTTAGCCCTTTAGTGCTGAGTCCTCCTGCATCTGTAAGTAGCTCTCAGAAGCCTAGGTCAGAAGCAGGTTTCCTTGTTTGCAAACAAAGTGGGACTGAGGTGGAGGCAGAAAGGCCCCAGAGAGACACTAATCAAGACCTACTGCATCTTTCTGAAGGAAGTAAGTAGAGAGGGGATCCAGGTGTAAAACCAATAGGACCAAAACTAGGAAAACAGAGAAAATTGGGTTTAAAGCTAAGATTGGAAAATCTTGCCTGGATTCTCAAGGCTCATCATGTGACTCCAGCAGCCTGAGATGGTGGTAGAAAGAAGCCATTAAAATGGATGATGTCCAGCAGCCATTCAATGCTGGTTTATACTGGGCATGGTAAGAAGAAAACAGATATATTGCCCTATCTGCTCACCTCTAAATTTGAACGCTGAGTTGAGGTGTAGGTCAACAGCATATATAGAATGACCTCTGGAAACTGTTCTGTTGTTGTTCAGGCCTGCAGTTGTTCTGGAGCTTTTTTGTATGTCATTCATCTATTTCTGTCTTATTGACTGAGCCCTTTCATATTTGACCTAAGAGTTGGGTGAAACCCAAGCTACTCTGGCCTTATGCAGGGTAACACTGTTATGCTAAGTAGGAAAAATAATAATAACAGGACCTAATATATACAAAGCACTATTCCATGTGCCTTGGCTGGGAGAAGTCAAGACCTTTTACCAAATTCAAAATACTCAGCCCTTGTTTCTATTGTACAAGAGCTGAAGTGCATCGTCTATGCTGATGATAGCCATGAGATATTTTTTCCATCCAAAGATGCAAAAAGAGCACAGGACCAGAAGGTCAACAGACCTGAATTTGATTCTGTGTTCTAGCATTTTCTAGATGAATGAAGCACTTTTTGTCTCTCATTATCCATTTCCTCAGCTTTAAAAAGGAGAATAATACCTACCTTCATGGAATGGCCAAAGAAAAGTAAAGGATATAAGCCACGTATGACTATTTGTAAATGTTAAAGCTATAGCCATTAAGTGTAATTCAAATATATACTAAGTAACACACAATTAAATTTATCATAAGACTGGGTAATTTTTGACATGGTCTATTATGTTTTCCACCAGAATCCAAAAGAGATAAGTTGGCTTTATCGTTAAGAGAGAAGGAAAATAAAAACTAATTTTCCAAGGCCAAAGTGTTTTACCACCTCAAAACAAGTTTCTAGTCTTTCTAATTATAAGTGGTTTTCAAACTTTTGTCTCAGAGTCCCTCTGTATTCTTAAAAATATTAAAGACCCCAAAGAGCTTTTGTTTGTGTAGATTATGTCTTATTGGCATTTATTGTATTAGAGAAGAAAACTTAAAAAAAAATTTAACCATGGATTTATTAATCTTTTTAAAATAGCAATAAAACATATTACATGCTAATACCACTAACAATTTTTGTAAAAACTCTGTTTTCAAAACAAGTAGAAATTTTAGTAGGAAGTGTGGTATTATTTTTCATTTTTGCAAATCTCTCTAATAGAAGAGCTTATAGAAAGTTGAATTCTTATACCTGTTTCTACATCTAATGTGTTGCAATTTTTTCTTTTTGGTTGAAGTATAAGAAAAAAAATCTGTCTTCACAGAGATATATAGTTGGGAAAGGAAGTAGTCTTTCCATAGTCTTAAATACTTAAGGATATTCTTTGATTCTGCACCAAAACTTAACAGGTGATATTTCTTAAAGTTTAGTAGCACTGCAGAATCTAAAATGATATCAATGAACTTTTTGTATCTTTTACCTATTAATATCCATTGGTTTTCTTTACACTCTGCATGTATCCTTAACTCATGCATAGTTTTGATAACCTACCATGCATTGGTCATTTGGAAAATATTGGCTCACTGAGTTATCCATATATTCAAGTGTTGCCATACTTCATTATATAATATCAGAAAAATTATTCATTAGTACCTCTGATCTCATCAGAAATGTCTTTAACTAATGAGAAATTATTAGGCTAGCAGTGGTAGATATGTTTTTCAAAATTCTAGCTTTCATTGAAAGCTTGAATTTTGGCAACAAATATTGTTGTTTTCCTTGAATTGAAAATCTCCTTCATTTATTTTCAAGAAAGAAAGTGCCAGATTTCTAAGTTTATGTAAACATAGTTTGTCCATCATTTTTAAGTAACAATAATTTACATTTATTTTTAAACGGCGAGTCCTGTTCCCAGCTAGTAGTTTGGTGCCACCACCTTGATTTATGCTAAGGTGCTAATGGTTTTACCCCTGTTGCTTTTGCACTATCAATACCAATT
Source organism: Panthera uncia (assembly GCF_023721935.1). Classification (NCBI taxonomy): domain Eukaryota; kingdom Metazoa; phylum Chordata; class Mammalia; order Carnivora; family Felidae; genus Panthera; species Panthera uncia. The sequence goes on from NC_064810.1 coordinate 85,021,157, forward strand.
TCAACATAGCAAAAAGGTAAATAATGTTTCAATACTATTATGAAAATAGCTTTAACTTCACAGACCACCTGAAAGAATCTTGGGCACCACCAGGATTGTATGGACATACTTATGTGTTATTTTCTTTTATGTGTTAAATGCATTCTTCATTCTAATGGTTTCCAGGATTTCTTAAACTTTCTTAACAAAAACTGTTAATGTAAGGTGGATTTGGTTGTGTAATGTAGATATGGATGTGTGTTAACTTGAAAAGATATTCACAATATATTGTTAAGTAAAAGGAGTAGTTTAGTATTTGTACTACAATCACATTTATGTCATAAATATATATATATATGTATTTATGAACATATATTTATACGTACATTCATATCTGTATATGTCTGTAAACTTTTTTTCTTTGGAATGCCATCCACTAAGGAAATTAAGAGGGGCTAGAAGTTATGCAAATAATTAATCTTTTTTATTTTTTGTCACAAAGCAAATGTATTTCATTAAATATTTACTGAGTACCAGGGCGCCTGAGAGGCTCAGTCAGTTAAGCGTCCTACTTCAGCTGAGCTCATGATCTCACCGCTTGAGAGCTCGAGCCCCGCGTCAAGCTCTGTGCTGATAGCTCAGAGCCGGAGTCTGCTTCAAATTCTGTCTCCATCTCTCTGCCCGTCCGCTGTTGGCACTCTGTCTCTTTCTCTCTCCCTCTCAAATATAAAAAAAACTAAAAAAGTAAAAAATGTATTTACTGAGCACCACCAATGTGATAGGCACACTTCTGTACTTTAAAAATAACTTTTTTAGTGTTTCTTATGAGGAGAAGATGTTGTTTTATAAGTTTAAAAAGCTTTTTCCATTTGGGGCACTGTACTATCCATGGCAATTTAGCTGTTCCTTAGTAAAGCATTGCTTCTTCTCTCTTTAAAACCCCCACACTCACCTACCCAGGACAGTTTTACAAGAGTGCAGTAGTTTTTAAAAGACTCTTCATTAAATTCAGTATCTACTTCCAAAGATGTATTTAAAGTAATTGAGGATCAGTCATTCTTCTGTGTCTCAGTAATACATAATCAATATATTATTCACATTGGGACATTAATCTGATATTGCAAGGAGAGTCTTCAAAGGAACCCTTACAGTTCTCTCAATCAAGTTCATGCTCTTCATCATTGATGAACATCAACATCTCTGCTCTGTGTTGTTCAAGAAATAATTCTCATCGTGTCTTCAAAATTTTGTGATGACTTCAATCATAGAAGCGTCTAAGATTTGAGGTTTTATTCCTGAAGAGGAGAAAAAAGGAAAAATGCGAAGATTAAAATTGAAAGAAGACTTTCAGTAGTCATCTGTACTCCCTGGGATGCTGCAGTCTTCTAGAAAGAAGTTCATTCTGTACCTTTTAGGTTTGCTTACACAGCTGAATATCCTTCAATATTTTTTATGTAACATGTTAACTATTTTTGAATATTGAAACAAAACAATGTCTCATTAAGTAGCAAGAGTCTCCAAACTTTGAGCAAGAAGATAAATATTGCAGTTGAGTCTGCCTTACTCTACCTTACCTTACTCCAACTTTCCCCCATTAGAGTTTTATCCTCTGACAAGTTAAAAACAAGTGAAATGCAGTGGAAGCAACTGTTTTTGTTTTTTTAACCAAGCTCTAAATATGCCATCTCCAGGAACACCTGGGTGGTTCAGTCAGTTGAGCATCCGACTTCGTCTCAGGTCATGATCTCATGGCCTGTGAGTTCGAGCCCCGTGTTAGGCTCTGCTGTAAGCTCAGAGCCTGGAGCCTGCTTCAGATTCTGTGTGTGTATCTCTCCCTGCCCTTTCCTCCTCCCCTCAAAAATAAATAGAAACATTTTAAAAAATTAAATATGCCATCTCCACTCTTTTAAAAGCATATTACCGTTTGATGATATCCCAAATACACCTGAGTAAATATACATCTTTGCAACATTTTATTAATCCCTGGGTGGTAGAGTTCTTAGGTTTGCATAAAGATGTAAAAAATCACAATAAATCCTTTTAGATGTGCTGCAGCACTGAACAATTTCACATTGTATTTTCTTAAACAGTCTCTCTTTGTTTTTCTCCAATAACAAGAAACAACAAGAAAAGTTTAGATATTGCTTTAGGACTTTACAGAGTACAAAAATATGTATCCTTTGCTTAGTGCAAAATGTTTTCCTATCTTAGTCAAATTATATTACATCTCTCTCTAGCTATCCATCTATCTCTGTATCTCTCAAAAATCTTTTTTTAATTGGATTTTTTCTAAAATAATTTTGCACATGACCAAGTTAAATGAGTGCCTAGAGTGTGTCACTTGTTGGCCCGTTCACTGTTCATTTAATTCCTGACTACAGAAAATGTGGATACTTCTGTTACTTATAATGGCCAGTATTGAAGAAGTAATCTCATGATACAGAGTGTGATGAATTAAGCATGTCTTACTAAAACTGATGTGTGGTCAGCTAGCTCAACTTATGTTTAAATGGGACCCATGACTATCACACACCAACCTCTTCAGTAGCCCCCATTTGCTCTCCTTGCCTCCAGTCTTCTTTCCTCCAGTCCATTTCCCACCATTTCCCTGTCCATTTCCCTGTCCATTTCAGTAGGGTGGGCTTCCTAAAGCACAGATACGATAATGTCACTCTCCTGCTTAAAACCCTGCAACTGCCGCACATTGCCTTAACATAAAGGCGTGATTTTTAAGACTCTGCCTTCCTGCCAGCTTCATCTGGCATCCCTCCCCCAAACCTCCAATCTGCGCTAGCCACACCATCCTCCTGTCAGATGTTAGAAGGCCCTTCCATCTCTTACCTTTAGTCTTAACTCTTCTGCACTTGCTTCTTCATCACTCTTATTCACGCTTGCTCCCCAGACCCACACACACAGACCAGCCCTTCTGTTCCACTGGGATGGCCTCTCCTCATTTGGATCGCAGTGTTGTGCAAAGTATAAAACACATGAATAAAATGAACATACTTCGTGCTCATGCTTTGGAAAATTGAAATTGCCATATTTAAGAATCTTCTTATATCCCTTATCACCAAACAAGAGAAGTTTTATAACTGTTATTTTTTTGAAGACCAGTTTCTTTCTTATTAGCTGATAAAGTCATATAAAATTTCCTGTACGAATCACCAAAGTGCCAAGATACCCTGTGTATTCAAATGCATTTGTGCTTGTTTTTTCCAGTAATGGAAAAATGTAATATCAAATTTGGTAAAATGTCAGAAGTAATCCACTACCTATTACCTTTTTTTGTGATAGCAACACATAACTGTATTGAATGAATCTAGCTAGCTTCCCTAGTGCCAAAAGGATGACCATGCATCAACATGAAGCCACCGTTATTCAAACTAATACAATTCTGCCTAACAACCTCAACAGGTACTTGAATGCCCAACATTGCCACATAATCTGCTTTTTATCTTCTTAAATTATTCTTGCCTTCATGACTCAAATACATAATCTCTAGGCATTAAACTCCTTTTTACTTGAGCCATGGATTCACAGAATATTTGAGCTCAGGTGTTTGGTCACAATACTTTATATAAATGAATTATTTTAACTTTGCCTGTAATTATAAGCTGCTGTGTTTTCCCCCTAATTAGTAGTAACACTTTTTATATCAACCAAGGTTTTAGTTGATGTTTTTCATAAAGTAATGTATGCAATTGGCTATGTCCTCTAGACTCTGCTGTTTTAATTTTTCTTTGATTACCACGTGTCCGGTGGATAAACAAGCTGTCTGTGGCCCCAGATCTTTCTTGTCCCTGTGACTTTGAAGAGCTTCTTCAACAAGTAATTACCCGAAAGCTTTTACCCATGAAGAAAATGGATAGGACCCCCAGACCTGCCCACCCTTTAGGGATTGCCATGTCTTATTTGTAACATTGTCATCAGTGAATTTATAAACCACTGGAGAAAAGGGATGAATTAAAGAAGCCATAGGGAGATTGATGGAGAAATGATGAGAATTGTGGTGTGGATTTAGGATTCTTAAGGTTATTAAGGCCAAGTGGGAGAGCCCGAGATGAGAGTAATGGCTATGCCTCCGGGAAACGTCACTTTCAGGAACAGGAGGGATTTATTCAAAGCTGTCATGTCTGTCATGTCTGTGTGTAGATCCACATGGAGAAAAAAAATCCTCAAAATTCATTTGAGCCATAACAGAAAAGCTACTTATAAATCCACCAGTCACATAGATGTAGCTTTAATGGTAACTTAAATGGTAACTTTAAATGATAACTTTTTGTATGGATTTTATAGCCAAAGCACAAACTTTGGTCTGGCTCTTCTTGGAAACAAAAGTTCATGAAACAAATTTTTCTTGAACATGTGTCAACGTGTCATAACAACGTGCTTGTGTAGAGAATGTTTGACAATAGAGGAATAATATATTTAGGGGGCAGAATGCTTATGGGAGCAACTCAATTTTTTTCTTTATTTTTATTAAAATAAAAAGACTGTTCTTTTCCTTTACGAGGCATAAAATCATCATGCTCAGATCAATTGTTACAAAGAAAGTCAGTGGCAGGTGTATGCCAGGTGTGCTGACTACCAGCGAGAGAGAAAAGGACCACTGGAGAGGCTAATGATAAGCACAGCTGTGTTTGAGATTGGGTAACATGGTTCCATCCCATCCACTAGGGCCAATGCATATAAAAATAGGAAATTGTGTCAACAGGGATCAGAAGAACATCAAGTAATAGTTTAGTTTTAAATGGATTATTTCTTTTTTTATTCTTCAAGCGGCAAAGATATAGAATACATAGTTTGCCCTTTTATTCAGTTGTTGTTGTTGTTGTTGTTGTTGTTGTTGTTTTTGTAGGGGGCAGAGAGGTAAATGTTTTAAAGTGATAGTAGTATTCATTTGCCATCTGGGGATCCAAAATAATGACAGTTCTCCCAGGTTCCTTACCTATCTTACACCACACCACTCCAGTCCTGCTGTTTGAGTGATGACAGGTGAAATTGTCAAATGGGACTACTTGTTAGTTTCACCTTGCTTTAGAAAGAGCACCAAGACTACATAATGCCAAGAAATCTAGTAGATTAAAACATATCGTTTTTCAGTCATTGTCTTCAGCAGACGGAAAACAATTTTTTTAATGTATTAGTCATTGCATGCTACATACCACTGCACTTACAGTTTTAAAAGCTAAGTCTACAGAAGATGAGAAAATTTATGTTTGTAGAGACAAGAATCTTCCAGATGAAAGAATTGGACTCAGAATTTTCCTGTGAAGAAGGACATCATATTTTGTTTGTTTTCTCTTTGAATGTAGTTTTGTTTGATTTGGGGACTGAGGGAGGGCTAAGAAGAGTTTACTTATTGTCCTCAAAGTAATGTGGAACATTGCTGAATCTGACATAACTGAAATTTCAAGTTTAATTTTTGTTGTCTGCCTACTTAATCTCAATAAGCCACCGGGACACTACTGTTTCTCAGAGCATATGTAACCTTTCTGAGTAGGCATTAGCCTTCCTAGCCCTGTTGAAGCTTGCTACTTCGGTTGCATGTTCCAGAGGTGAATGCTTGTTGTTTAGCCCAAAGTGAACTTGTTTACCAGAAACATTGATGACAAAAGGATATGAAATTGAGGACATGATGATTAGTATCAACTGGAACTGCCTATCACACCATGAATTTGTCCCTTCAAAAAGTTGAGTTGTTTGATCACTTGCTTTTTACAGAACTATAAAAAAAAAAACAAAAAACAAAAAACAACAGCCTTTTGATCAGAAATCCTCTTTCCTAATTCTGGTGATAGGACCTACAACTAGCATTTAATGCTAGAAATGTAGTTCACTGATTTGCTTTTCATATGAAAGCAACAATTTGCTGTAGAGGAACAAATCCTGAACTTTTAGTGTTCTTAGTTTAGAAGCTTACTGAACAAATGGTTTTGCTTTTCTGAGTTTTAAAAGTAAATTAAATAAGATAAGCCGTGGTGGGAAGAAGGTGTAGAAATGTGATACTATGTACTGTACTTTCAAAGTGTGTCACAGCAGATAGATGAATAGATATGCAAAAAAAACAAGTATAATAAAATGTTAGTGGTAGAATGTAGGTAGGAAGTATATAGGTGCTTGCTTTAAAATTCTTTTAAATTTGCTGTATGTTGGAAACTTTTCACAATAAAATATTGCAAAGGTGTATAAGAAGGTAGATACCTAATACAGAATTTGTGTACTTAAGAAAATGCCATTGCATAATGGTATAAGATTGAGTAGCCTTAATGACTGCTTATGTTGAATTTTCATCTTTGGAAAACTTGGAGAATACAAAATACTTTTAAGAAGCTTTATAAGCTCTTTAGGTTATTTTCTAAAGACCACAAGCCATGCTAAAGATAAGAAAGCCAGTAAGGAGGGACTTTGAGGCTACAGTGAAAATTGTATTGTGCGTCACTGCCATTTTATTATCCAACTATTAAATAATCAGAATGCCTATTTTCCCAGTTAGATTTGAATTAAGATTTTAAAATATTACTAAATATCTGGACATATGCCTATGACTTAAAACATGGTTTAAACTGCATCAACATATTTGCTGTCCTTATATTTCTTTTTTCAGCCAGAAATATACCTTTAGAATTGAGTTTGATTGCCATAGGTGATGTGTGCCCAAACCTGGCCCAAAACTCAAAAACTGTTCCCTGTGGCTATTTTGTTTTACCATATATATGTTTCACCATACCATAACATTGTTTTACCATATACGTTTACCATACCATACTGAGGGTGAGGTAGTGGGACACAACTGTAAATGTCTTTTAAAAACAAACAAACAAAAAAATAGTTTTTGAAAAATGCCAGACTTAAGCCCTCTGCAAATGATTCTCTTGATGATATTTTTCTTTCAGAAAGTTGATTTCCTCCATACTTATAAGAAAAATAAAAGATCTAAAAATCATCCTTTTAATTAGTAATGTGGTTACGTTCTATTTCAAAAGTCTGTCCAGGTTTATGTCCTAATCACAGAAACACTCTCTTATTCCAGGCCTTTGGGAAGAAACACTTCCTTCTCCCTTATTTCCTGTTTTCTCTTTTTATTGTTTCTTTGGCTCCTATAGCAGTGGTGTTTGTGGCTGTGCTGACACTGTGCATCTTTTAAAAAGAAGGGACATGGGACCCAAATGATATCAAAGAATTGAGAAGCTTAATATTATAAAGGAGAGTCAAGAGGAAAGAGGCATATTAAATGCAATAAACAAAACATTCACTTCACCATACTACCACACTTGCCACAAGGGACGTAAGCAATAACTGTAGCGTGAATCCCTACATTTTTTTTACAAAATAAGCTTTTATTCCTCCAGAAACATAATAAAGGAAGGGTAAAGCCCTGACCCAGTTGTTTTTCTGCAAAGTAGACTTTAAATGGGTCTTTTCTATGGCAATTTTATGGATCTCTCAAGCAATCACACTTTGTTTACTTTCTTTTTTATTATGAAAGAAATCCATTCTTCTTTCAAAAAGTACTCCCAAGTATAAAGAGAACATATAGATCATGAATAATTCCATTTCCCAGAGAAAAGGACTTTTAATATTTGGTATGTATCCTTACAGATTTCTCTTCTATAAATATATGTCAAATAACTGTAAATTTTCAAAGAGAAACACGCAGTTTTTCTCCAAAAAGCGTTTGTTCTTCCTTTCTTGCCTCGTGAATTCTAGCCCCTCATTTTCTGGCATCTACAGTTTTACTTTCTTCACTAATTCCTTCTTGAACTATAAATGAACTTAGTACCTTTACACAAAGGAGGGGGAAGCTACAATTTTCCCGGTATTCTTTCCCTCTATTTTTGTCTTTCCACTCCATCTTCCCTCCCACCCTTTTTAAAAAATTTTTTAATGTTTATTTATTTTTGAGACAGAGACAGAGATAGAGCACGAGTCGGGGAGAGGCAGAGAGAGGGAGACAGAATCCAAAGCAGGCTCCAGGCTCTGAACTGTCAGCACAGAGCCGGGCTCGGGGCTAGAACCCACGAACTGTGAGATCATGACCTGGGTGGAAGTGGGACGCTTACCCGACTGAGCCACCCAAGTGCCCTCCTCCCACCTTTTTTAAAAACTGGTAGAATGCTTAACACGATATCTACCATCTTAATAAATTTTTCCCTTTCTCTTTTCATTCAAGCTTTTCTAAAGGCAAATAAGTTCCTTTCTCAGTATCTGTACTCCCTTACCACCAATGTAGCCACTAATTTACTCTGATCTTGGTTCCAGGAATTCTCTTCCTTGATGGCTGCTAGAATGTCCAATACAATGAGAGTGTGCAGTATACATCCTTACCTAACCGTTCATCAGCATTTGACAGTAGAGCTCTTTCTTTGACTGTATCCTCCTGGTTCTCCTCCTACACATAGGACCGCTCCTATTCAGCCTCTGCCCATTCTTTAAACATAACAATTCCCCGGGACTCTGGCCTTAGTCCTTATCTCTTCCGCTTTCTTTTTTAATGAGCTCACCCAGTCCTGCAATTTTAGTTATCCCCAGCAATCCATATGTCCTGCCCTTATGTCTCTTCTCAGATATCGACCTGTGTATCCGAGTGACCCACTGCATCTTTCCACTTGGAGGAACTTTCCAAAGACATCACAAACTCAGCATATATCTTTTCAGCACACCATTTCTTTTCCCAATCCTCCTCCCTCTCATGGAGACCCTATTCAGTTGGTGGCAACACCATTTAACAACTGTAATAGTGTAAATAACAGCAAAGACATTTGACACATTTGTCAAATTTGACCATTGAAATAAGTAATATTTACATTTATTTTGACATCTGTAGTCAATCACAAATTGCACTGGGGGCTAATTCATACTATGAGCTCTAAAAACAGACTCCTAGAGAATTTGATAATTAGAAGTCCATTGGTGACTGTGAATACAATTACTGTAAATTGCAACCTGATTGTAATTGGTTTAAAAGTGAAGAGAAAGGAAGGAGCTGTTACTAGTGAGCACAGACCACGCTTTCAAGTTTGACAGTGGGAAGATAAGAGAGATTAAATGAATATCTTTAGGGGAAAGGAGATGTGAGGAAGTCATCTTTTAGAACAAGGAAAGCAACAATTTTGCTAGCTGTGGGAAGAAGGTGGTGGAGAAGGAAGGATAGAAGATAGGGATAATAGGAAGATAAGAATTGAATACTGACAACCATAAAAAAAAGAGAGCAGGGGGATCTTTGTTGCTTTTGTCTATATTATATATTCTTTGTGTAACATTTGTTTTACTAAATTCAGGTCTACTATTTGTCATTAAATAAATAACAGTAAAAAATATTTTTAAAATATTTACATGTAACTTTTTAAAGTTTTTGTTTAAATTCCAGTTAGTTAACATACAGTGTAATGTTAGTTTCAGGTGTACAGTTTAGTGATTCAGCACTTCCATACATCACTTGGTGCTCATCACAAGTGCCCTCCTTCATCCCCTCACCCATTTAACACATCCTCCCACCCACCTCCCCTCTAGTAACCATCAGTTTGTTCTCTATAGTTAAGAGTGTTTTTTGGTTTGCCTGTCTCTCTTTTTTTCCCCTATGCTCATTTGTTTTGTTTTTTAAATTCCACATATAAGTGAAATCATATGGTATTTGTCTTTCTCTGATTTATTTCATTTAGCATAATACTCTCGCTCCATCCACATCATTGCAATTGGCAAGATTTCATTCTTTTTGATGGCTGAGTAATTTTCCATTATATATAATGGAAATCTGTCTAATATATATATTAGACATATATATACCACATCTTTATCCAGTCATCAGTCAATGGACATTTGGGCTCTTTCCATAATTTGGCTATTGTTGATAATGCTGCTATAAGCATTAGCGTGCATGTATCCCTTGAAATAAGTATTTTTGTATCCTTTGAGTAGATACCTAGTAGTTCAATAATGCAGTTGTTGGATTGTAGGGTAGTTCTATTTTTAACTTTTTGAGGAATCTCCATACTGTTTTCCCAAGCGGCTGCACCAGTTTGCATTTTTCTATGTAATCTTTAACCTTTACATTTATTTACATTATTATTCTGTCAGGCAAAAATTGCAATTGGGGCTAATTTGCACAATTAACTAATTAATGTGTTTCTTTTCCTTTTGAAAATTTCCTTCCTGTATTCCATCCCTAATAAGTATGAAGAATCCTTTTAATTCGACAGATGTCTTTCGGTTAAAACTCTTACTTTTTTTTTTTTTAACGTTTATTTATTTTTGAGACAGAGAGAGACAGGGCATGAACGGGGGAGGGGCAGAGAGAGAGGGAGACACAGAATCGGAAGCAGGCTCCAGGCTCTGAGCCATCAGCCCAGAGCCCGACGCAGGGCTCGAACTCACGGACCGCGAGATCGTGACCTGAGCTGAAGTCGGACGCTTAACCGACTGAGCCACCCAGGCGCCCCTAAAACTCTTACTTTTTAATAAACTCCTATTCTAAAATGAACAATGAGAGTTTCATTTTTCAAGTCTCTACCCCACCAGATTTTGTTGTTTTGTTTTGGTTTTTTGTTATTTTGTTGTTGTTTTTTTTTTTTGTTACTACTTGAAAATTTTTCTTATATAATGCATCCTATATCTGAGGGCATGTATTGTTTTTCTATACAGTTTCCAAGTTTTATAGTTTATCTAATTCAAGTGAGTAAACCCACATTTCTGTTCTACTTTTGTGGATGAGAGAATGAAAGGTGGGAAGCAGGAGGTAGATAAGGTTAAAGAGAGATGGTGGAATGTCTGCAGAAAGGAAAGTTTACCAGTTAGACTCAAATTCTTAAGAAAACTATAGCCCTGATTCAATGGTATTAACAAAGTTATCAGCACTAACAAAAAACTAGGCAGTTCTCCTTGCAGTTACTCAGGAAGGATTCAGAATGGTGTGGGGAAGATGGGAGGGCTACATTGGACACTTAGCCAATGTCAAAGGAGTTATAAGGAGTGAGGCACCCTCGGCAAATGACTATTTTCTTTCTCTCTTTCCTCACTTCTCCGGCCTCAAAGTCCACACCATTTTAGCTCCACAGCACTGACACTCCCTTCTCAGCTGCTCATAGATGAGCAGCGCACAGAATCTACCATCAGCAGGCAGCATGCTAAGGTTGTGGTGGAGAGGGCCTGACCTTATTGCCTCAGTTGAAATCCTCAGCTCCAGTGTCTGCCAGAAGAGGTGGGAGGGGCACAGGAAGTGACTACCCTCTGGCTTCTCCTCCCACAGAAGCCCTGCCTCCTCACGCAGGACAGTAGAGAGGTTAGCTTTCTTTCTCCTTCTAGTTCAGTCCTTTGGCTAATGTGAAAGACCACGCAGAAGCTTTGGAGTTGCTTTTTGTGCTTGAAAAAAGTGCATAGATAGAAGACAGGGATTCCTGGCTGGGAGGAGGGAGGAGAGCTGAAGATCTCTGCCTGGGCTGGCTGAGCTAAGCAGTCAAAGTGGGAAGCTGAGTGCTTGAAAGAGGATTATGCTCGCACTAGAAATAAGCAGTAAGTGAGCGAATAACCATTATGGTTTAGAAAAGGATTAATCCCCCTGGGGTTATGGGGTGAAGTAGAAAATATTGCTTAACTCTAGAGTAAAACTGTAAGGCTTCTGACACTGTATACAGTTGTGTGCTGTTTGGAGAGTAGGGGCTTAAATGCAAAATCAGAGCTCTAAATGCCTCCTCCCACTCTTGGAAAATGCCAGCTTCTACTTAGAATAGTTGTGGATATAATCTCCTTCCCTGACCTAGCCTCTTTCCAGGAAAATATATTCCTAAATCAGTAAGGAAGTTGGGATTAAATTGGAAAGGTGGAATTTGGTAATGGTAGAATTGCAATCTTGAATTATGTTTGGTGAATGCTGACATTGTTATATCAGTGAGCAGTGATTTGTTAATCACAAGGAAGTCTGAGATTGGGGCATTAAAAGGGGAAAATTGAGAGCTTTTATGACAAGGAGGCTGAATAGTCTATATGCGTACGATGAAATATAAAAATGTATATAAGTAATAATAGATGGGGTGTTTTAAGGAGCATTAAAGTAGAACAGCAGTCAGGAAACCTAGAAGTGCTCAGATAAAATTTAGTTAGAAAAGAAGAGATTTTAGTTTCAATGACTTTTTGTGCTAGCCAAAAATTTCACAATGTTTACAAAGTCAAGACAATGATTCAGGGATACTTTGATTATTGTCATACATTCTAAATACTGTTGCTGGGCAAGATCTGTGGTTCTTTGGTCAGCAAGTTCTGGCAATGACACCACTGCCGCTGGTGCAAAGAATTCTGGGATGCCTGACAGTGAAATGGATGGAAGGACCCACATTCCAACTCTACTTAATGTCCTTTTGTCCAGAAATCGGGTCATGCAAATGAGCTACTTGGTACGTATATAGATCAATATTCGGAAAGGCATTTCTAAATGTTTTGTATTAGGTCTCTGGACAATATCTTATGGCAACCAGTAGACTAAAAGGATACAAAAACAAAAGTGAGAGGAAGGAAGTCAGCTTGACTGAAACCAAACCTGTTCTTTTTGTTTTCCATCAATCCTGAAATGGAACCTCAAATGAGCAGAAGAATAATAGAGAGAAATACTGTGGCCATCTGTTCTAAGTGGCTAAATTCATTAATATATGAATGAGAATTTAGATTTTATTTATGCATCCTAATACTTGAAGATTCAGAAATCTCTTTATTACAGAAAAACCCACGAAAATAAGAAGTATGTTTATTGGGGAGGAAGGGGAAAAAATAGACAAGAATTATATCCCACGGTATAAAGAAGATTTACGTCATGTTCACTGAAGGATATAGTTCTTCCCTCAATGAGATGGGGATCCTAATATGGCACAATAGATGCAAACAAATATTTTTAGTTCCCTTAATTCTGGTTGATGCAGTTAATACAGAAAGACAGATGAAGTTAATACAGAAGACAAAGAAAAGATTCTTTAAAAAATAATAACCTTGAACTACAGCTAACTATGTAGTGAATTTTATTTTCCTTTTCTTACTGGTCCTCTACAGAGGTACTATGATTTCTGAAATTATGAAGAAGCAATCTTCCTTTTCTAGTATTCCTATCAACAAGTGCACTGGGAGAAAGAAAAAAAAAATGACTCAGATGTATTATCTTTCTCCTGTAGCACAACAGTAAAATGGTTAAAATGATCTGTGACATTTTCTAACTTTACAACTTTTGCTTTGGGGAAGATAGTTGGGGGTTGGACCTGGGTGGGGGAAGGGAAGACAAAATGCCAATAAAGTGCATTTTTAAAAAATGGTCTATATTCTTCCAACTTTTCAAACTACATAATTTTGAAAACTATCTTACATATCTTTTAAAAATTATTTATGAGTTATTTTTTCCAGTGTTAGTTTTCATCGGATTTGTAAGCAAATGTAGAAAATCTGTAGGTTCGTTATCTGAGTTGTATAGTGCTTATCTTATTCTTACAAATATAAAAGGGATTAAAATAAAACATTTAATCCTTGAAGTCTTAAGCATAGTGCAATTACTAAATGCAGTTTCAGTCTTTAATAAAAATGTGCTGGGACTCTTAAAGGAATTTTTGATCTATCTCAAATTACTAAAGAATCTGTTTTGAAACTACAAAATTGAAAAAACATAACAATATTCAGGAAAAGATTAAAAGTGTAATTTGGATGGGAGAGGCTAGGCAGAAATACTTGATGAGTAATTATAAGCCTGAAGTTTGACAATAAAAACATTTGCTGTTGTCCACGAGAGATTGATATAAAAAATGATGTATTTTGACAAGTGAACAAGCCTAAGTAAAGTATTTAAAAAGTATTAAGTGGAAATTAACATTATTAATGGAAAGAAACTAAATGATCATTTAAAATTATTCTTTCACAAGAAAAGTAAAGAAAAAGGATATGGAAAACTAAGCAGTGATGAAGACCTCGAAATAATTGTTGATCAAAAGCAGGTAAGTGAATGCTTACATACATTTTCTACTGTTGCACTGTAGATCTTTGACAACTGAGGCCCTTTGAGTGTTCGGTCCTGCCCTGGTGGCTGTATTAGCCTGTCCAGCTGAGGCCCGCTTAACAAGATAGATTTTGAGAGCAGCTAAGCCTCGCCCTATGATCCCTCTGATCCACTGACTTCTACATGATGTCAACATGCATGTTCTATATATAAAGACAATGAAAAATAGAACAAGATAAGAGGACTTTTAGAAAATTACATGACCTAGGGAAAAATGAATCAATACAGCAATGATAATTTGGTTGGAGAAAAAAAATTAAACAAGAATCAGAAAGTGTGTTATTTTGAAAGTGAGAAAGCTAACATTAGTGCGAAACAATGAATATGCTTTAAGGAAAGGGGGGTAAAAGACCAAAAATACTGGGAAGTTGAAAACATATACATTGCCCAATTTACTTTATCAGAATATCTGCAATAAATATAGAGATCTTTTTTTTTTTAAATAAAAAGAAGAAAGTACTTAATATTCTTTAATACTGCCTGTGATTTGAAAAACATCTAGCTTGGATTTTATATGGGCCCATAAGGTGGAATGAAAGCTGCTTAATAGACCATAAACAATGACATACCAGGTAATGGAAGGTTTCCAACTAATGCCACTGAATTGGCATTGGCCCTTAATATCTCTGTTAATTATTGAGGAGACAAGATAACTGCACATCTATTTAATGTGTAAGTGGCCCTAATTCTGAGGGTGATGTAAGCTCAGGTGGAGACTGAGAAATGATTCAAAGGAGTCTGCGTAGATGAAAAGGTTAGAAAGAAAGCAGTCAGCAAGTTACAGGAAGGCAAGTTGCATTTGGACAGTTTCCTAATTGTGCGGTTTGTTTTGCATCATGACAACTGCATTAAAGGAGCCATTGTGTATATTTCTGAAAAAAAGAAAAATGACCACCAGAAGAGAGCAATCAGGAGCCGTTGAGTTAGAGACCTACTTCTTAGGTCTGGAATAATTGAAGTAGTTGAAATGGTCTTCTGGGAGAAAACTCACAAAAAAAAAAGCATCTCCCCAGAAGTGCAGAATATGTTGATCTTACAGGGTTCACTCAGACTACCTTCAAATTAATGTTTCTTGCCTTATCTTTACTCTCCTGCTTTTGAGTAAATTGGGGGACAAGGAGTACAGGTCGATGAGGACTTTGGCCATGTATTTCTACTTAGTGCCAAATTGTCAGGTTAGTTAATAGGATAAGTGTGGCTGGAGCTCGAGTGCTCTGCTGGGCTATTGGCTATCATTTTAATTATGCCAGATTAATTACTTGGAGCACACAATCTCCATCTCCCACAGATCCTATTCCTAGACTGACATTCTCATTGAAGGACTGGCAGATGAACTAATGAAATACAATTGAGTATATTATGAGAACACACATACCTATCCATTTCTCTATTAAAATGAAAAGTAAGTTATTTTTTTATTTCTTCCTTGATTATGTATAAGTCAAATGTTTATAATGTTTTTATAATGTTAATGTTAAATGTTTTTTGTACTTTGTTAGTATCATCCTACCCTCAAAGTCTGCTTTTCTTTCTTTCTTCCTTCCTTCCTTCCTTCCTTCCTTTTTTTTTCTTTGCCTTAAGCTTTTTTTTGTTTGTTTTAACTAAATTTTGGGATTCAGAAAACCATAAATGTATACATTGAGATCTCTGGAGTGGAAAGCCCAAGAGAGTCATTGTTCTTTTTTTCTCATGGTACCTTTCACAACATGTATGTAGTTGTCCCTAAACGCATTTTATTAACTGTTAAGGGAATCGACTTTGCTTCTGTTTCAGAAAATAATGCTATTTTATACCTGGATCAAATAAGGGAGGATTTGATTTGCTCAGTCATTGTTTGCCTCTGTAGTTATCATGTTTCTTCCAGTGGCATTGCACCAGTTGGAACCAGTTGGCAGTGACCCAGCTCTGCTGAGTCATTCATGTCAAAACACGTTTTAAAAGGCGAGTAATTATGAATATGAGTTGGCTTTCATGTTTGCTGTTGGCAGTAAGACTAGTCCTTCCTTTTTGGGAAGGTTTACTTGGTGGTGATGTTGTGAGCAAATCCTAGGTTGAAATAATGACAATGTTGATAACTCAAAGCAAAACATTTAGGAAAACACTCTAATTAGTCTTTATAATACCACCAAAAATTCTTTCTGTGCTTAAGAGATCAACATTAAAAGTGTGTATGTGTGTAAAACACATTTGTTTAATATTGCTTCATCTCATAGATATTATATTGGGGAGGAATCTTTATGCTCAATTTATTCTTCCTATAACATTTTACAAACATGGTAGATATTTTTGTTAGTCAATCTTCATATAACTGCCAAAAGAAAATCTAGAGAAGATAAATAAAATAGTTGGAGTGCTGTGCTGGGCAGAAGTCTACTAATCTCATTAAATCTGTCATTCAGAAGCTGTCGCTCTACAAATGCTGTGCAAGCTATATGCCATTTTATCAGTCGTGTGATTTGCAAGACTTGTACTTCCACAAAAAGTTCACAATTTTGCTTATATAAGCAAATTAATAACAGAAATAGCACAGAGTGTGTGGATTTTGTTCTCCCTGACTGCCTCCATTCAAGGGGGTAAAAGGTGATTTGTTATTTTTACATGAGAAAAAGTGATTTTGGAAATGTGTAAGGTTTTATTCTTAAAAGGCAATATTGTTCTTTTCTCTTTGTGAAATTTTATTAGAAAAATTTATTTGAAATACATATGAAAATGTTCTAGAGAATTCTTAGACTAGTGCTAATGTCCTAAAGTAACAGGTGCCATATGTAATCACACATATATACACACATATATAGTCATTTAAATATAAATGTATGAGACTGGCATTGGAGTCCATATTTTCCACTAGAAATCCCTAGAGTTTTCAAACTTCAAGCATAAGAAAGCAATCGAAGGAAGCATATTCAATTAAAATCTTAATGGTTCTAAACCCCAGACATTTGACATAAATATATGTGTATTGCATTATTTATATAATCAGTAATATAATTATTAAATTATTACATGCAATTATTAATAAATATATAATTAATAAATTATATATTTGGCTTTCTAGAATAAATATTAAAAGAGAAATTTTAAATGTATATTTTGGATCATTTTTATTATTCTTAAAATATTCTTTCCTGATTGATCTTGTAGATCTTGTTTAGGAATAGGTTTCATGTACATATTAATTTCCTTTTGAGATTTTAGGGATGGGAATGAGGGAGTAGATGGTCAAGTACCTTGAGTAAGGGATCAAAAACATTATCTACTTTGAATAAATAATAAATTCATTCTATTTTAAATTGCTATTTTTAATTAGAATAGAGCCACCTTCATTCAAGGTTTATAACATGCTGGACCAAGATGACTTTTCTTCTAAAATGTTTTCAATTTCCAAGTTAACTTAAAGGACATAACAAAAGGTAACACAAAAGTATAGAATTTATGATTATATGAAGGATACACTCACAGGCTCAAATATTTAAAGAATGGTTTTAACAGTATGTCATGGATCCAGTTGGCTATAGGACTCAGAGTTGCAGCTGCATAGCCTTCAGTGCAGTAAGGTGGGGAAATGTCAAATATCAGCCAGTTACAAGGGGAACAATTGTACAGAGGTCAGAGCAGTGGTTCTCAAATCTTAGCAGCCTCAGAATCCCCTGGAAGGCTTGTTGGAGGTTTTGGCGTGGGGGGGTGGGGGGATGGGGGAGATGCAGGCATCCCCAGAGTTTCTGATTCTGTAGGTAAGAGGTAGGGCCAAGAATCTGCATTTCTATATCCTTAGCTCCCACTGCTGGTCCCAGACTACACTTTGAGAACTGCTGGACCAAAAGAAACAATTTTTGTAGTTCTAAAGGGAAAACATAGTTATATAAGGACTTGTAATAAATTCTACACTCTTCAACTGAGCATTACCTGGATACCTAAAGACTAGAATTCATAGACATCCAACATAATGATGCTGAAAACAAGAAAACCACAACCATTTATACTCAAAGGTGCTTTTAAGACCCAGGTTTGTAGTATGACTAAATTCCACTCAATAGCCTTGTGAGCTTGAATCAGTTTGAGGTATTTATTTATTTGTCAAATATTATTCTGCTCTTACCATCTCTTAGAGTTTCTCTGAGAAGATAGAATCTATTAAAATGCTTTATAAACTGTAAATTGTTATGCCATTTTAATTAACTAGTCATTACCACTATATCAGTCTGCTTCACCTGCCACATGAATTATCATAGACTAGATGGCTTAAACAATAGACATTTATTTCTCACAGTTCTGGAGGCTGGGAAGTCCAAGATCAAGGTGCTGGTATGGCCAGTTTCTGGTAAAAGCTCTCTCTTCCTGGCTTATAGATAGCTGCATTGTCACTGTGCTTTCTGTGTTTTCATATGGCAAGGAGAAAGAGCTCTGGAGTCTCTTCCTCTAATTAGGGCCCTACCCTTAAGGACTCATTTAACCTTCACTTCTTCTTGTAGGCCCTATCTCCAAATATAGTCACACTGGGCTTCAACATATGAATTTGTGGGGAGGGACACAAGCACTCAGTCCCTAGTACCCCACAACCCCAATTTAGCAGAATATTGAGATCTAGAAAGGTGAATCAAGTTGCCCTGAGTCCTGATTAGGTACATAGAGAACACTGGAAGCCAGCCCTCCCTCCTGACAGTCCAGTACTCTTTCTGTCACTCCATGTAGCTCTCTACAGTTGCCCGTTACTGTCATCCCATAGGTGGGTCTTAAGAAACTATTTTGTTCCAGTGTTTTAATTGTATAAATATACTAGGAAATATCATAATTGGCCAGTATTTATTTATTGAACCCTCACAGGGATAATCTTTTCCATAAACACTGCTTAGCTGTTTACTTCCCTCTTGGCCCCTATGGATTTGTTAGGAGAGAAATGCTCTTCAGAGTAAGTGTATACAGAAGTAGAGCTAAAAGGTTGTTGACATTCTGTTACTCTTCCCTTCCCTACAAAACTTCCTCAGAGAGGAGGCATGAGAGCACCATGGAGAGAGACAAAACATACTTTTCTTGGCCCAAAACCTTTCTGAGAGTGTCCTTTTAAATTTATAGGAGAAGCCTGAGCAGAAAGCAATGGAAACTAGAATTTCTGTGATTTTTCTCTAAAGAAAAAGAAGAAACAAAGTATAGCCACCCCCTTGTATTTTCAGTAACATGGAAGCATTTGGATAGGATTGCAATTCTATCCTAGTGGTCATTGTGGGAATGAATCCTAAAGAAGAGAATACAAGCCATCATGAAATAAAAATGGAAGAATGAGAAAAACCAATGAACGGGAAAGGGTACCCAACTTCCCTCTGGTGTTAACAGATAGTGTGGTCGTATCACCATCTAAGCAGCTGACACGAGTCTTGGATTCATAAATGCTAAAGGGATGGGGG
This sequence comes from Panthera uncia, assembly GCF_023721935.1. Lineage (NCBI taxonomy): Eukaryota > Metazoa > Chordata > Mammalia > Carnivora > Felidae > Panthera > Panthera uncia. The sequence continues at coordinate 85,040,555 of NC_064810.1, forward strand.
TGATATGTGTCACTGCCTTGTACTCAGCACCATCTGGCCAGTGCTTTCTTTGCCATTACAATATGGCAGCTTAACTTAAATATAATTCAGATCCTATTACTTCTGAGGAGATTTTTAAAGTGTGAGACCATGTTTCTTGGTATCATGTGTAAAACTGGCCTGGAATACCTTCTTGGGGATCAGTATTGGTCACCAAGAACAGAAACCCTTCTAGAGTTGCAGAAAAGAGACCATCTGGTCAGCCTGGAGATTCTGAAGCAGGACGCTCTGAGACACTGAAAGGACAAAGCACATTCTGCAGTTGTGGTTGCCCTCATTACTCTCAGAGCAGACAGATTCATTAGTGCTTTCCTTAGGAAAGACTGATAGATGAGAAAAGGTTCAATGAAAATAAGGCATACGTATTTGTGATGAGAGAGACTGAAGCTATTCAAATTTGCTGTCTATCTGAAATCAACATTGTAGTAAACAAAGATTCACTGCTGTAGTCCAATCAGTGCCATCTTGTCTGCAAAGCTATTTATCATCATAAATATTGTACAAGAAAGGGGAAAAGTTTTCCACTAGGTTAAGTAGAAGAATTACTGGAATAAAGGCATGATCACCCTGCGTTTTATTCCTGAATATTTCCTATTTTTGTTAAGAAACAGAAAAATCGTTCTGAGTTACTGGTAATTTGGCAAGGGTGGAGTGGGGGGAAGCATAGTAATGCAAAATATTTTATTTTATGTTTTCCTTATAAACTCACAATGGGGAGTTTATTTTTGTTTGTTTAACTTCATGCATTTCAATTCAGTGTACCAATTCCCCTAAGCATCACCTCTGACTCTAAGAAAAACAAAAAGGGTAGACCTAATATCTTAATTTCAGAGTCTTCTGACATGTTACTGAGATCTGAAGGTAGAAGCCCAGAAGATGTAGATGGCCACTCTTTATAGAGTGACACAGAGACAAGCAAGAGAAACCTGAAGTAGGAGACCATCATTCTAGCTTCTAGTCTCGAATTGCTACTAACTAAGCAGAAGACACTAGAGTGAGCAATTTAAGTTCTCTGGGTTTCTGTTTCTTTATCTCTAACGTGGAATAACACCATCTGGCTCAGATGTCTGTTGTGAGATTCAGATGGGGATATCCCTCTGGAGAACCTTGCATTCAGCTCATCCTCTTTTGGTCAGAACCAAGCCTAGAATCCAGGGCCACTGCAGCCTTTCTTTCATGTTCTTTCCACCAGCAGCTCATTCTTCCCTGAACATCAGGTTGGTTGTTGCATTGCAACATTTTTGCTTTGCTTATTCCCACTGCTTCACAAGTGTTCTGCATGCTTTCTGTAAGGTGCCATCAGGTACTCTAGTGCTGGCTTCTCTGTCCCCACAAGCTTTGGACATTGTGAATATATGACAAAGTTATTACACAGTGGTAGGAACAGGGCTTTCACAGTCAGGAATCTGAATTAAATCTGAATGAAAACAGGGTATGGTCACATAATAGTTTTATTATGGGAAAATTAACCAGCCTCTATGAGCCTCAGCCTGCTATCTATAAAATGAGGAAAATACTATCTATTTCATAAAATAGTTGGGAGGATTAATAAGTTGCTGTATATAAATGCCTAGCAAAATGCATGGCATAATAAGTACTTTATAAATGGAAGGTACAGGAATTAGGGGGGTGGTGATGGTAAAATTCTTAGATTTTTATTGGCTGTACAGTTCCCTTGGATTTCTTCGGGACTGAGCTATAATAATTCTAAACAACCAAGTCTATTCTGGGGTCATAGATACATCCTTCTTGGATCCACTAGGTACAGAAATGAGGAGAATAGATTGTGTATAAGGAAAATAGGGAGTGAGGGAGAAAGCCTCACAAGCTGGCCCCTCTAGAGGCGGCAGCACCTACCAGATCCAGCTAATTGCCATCTTGCTGGAAATTGGCTCAGAGTCACCACATATACTAATTTTTCAAGAGAAGCAATTTGCTGCTTTTTAAATGTTTAAAGTCAATTTAAAGTTGTTACAACAATGTGTAGTCAAACAAAGCAGTCTGAGTCTATATACAACCCTGGGGTTCCAATTTGTGACCTGTTATACTCATGAGATTCTAAAATCAAAGGAGAGTAGGATGCTGACATGGGCCTGGGTGGGCCTCTGCTCTCCCCTTCTTATTTCTCTCCTGCTTTATATCCTCCACCTTAAAAACTAACTTAACCTAGTTGTTGATTTGATGAAAATAATGAACATTAAAGTATAATTGTCAGATGGTTTTAAGTCTTCCAAGAAGTTCAAAAACCCAAAAGGGAACTGAACCATTTAACCTAAAATGTAAAAGAATACTCATCTGATAAAATGAGAAGGTCAGATATTATAAGCAGAAGGCATTGCCGATATTTCCTCCTATTCAGGTCTTTGGCCACCTCTTGGCAGTCTAGCATCTCAGTGAGTACGCAAGTTACCAACATTGTTGGATAGCAAGCATCAGCTTCCCTCTACCAGTCCATCTTCCCCAATTTTCCAGACAGTAATGAAAATAACAGGGCTCGGTTAAAAACTATAATCACCAAGAGAGATCATGAATTGCCACCTCAAGTTCAACAAATATGTATGCATCACAGATCTTTATTTTAAAGTATTAATATACAGTCTATGTTCATTACATACAACATGAGAAAAACCTGGACTTTCCAGTTGGAAAAATATAGATGTTAAGTAATTTTCAAATAGCCCATTTTTTTTCTTTTTAATCGAATGGGGAAAGGTGCTGGCAGCATGTTTAGTCAGTGAGAAAATAAAGCAAAATTGAAATGACATGAGCTGACATGCTGGGTGTAAAAATGATGTGATATATGAAAATAACAGCCAGAGATGGTAATACTTAAAAGCAGACTCAGCCGATTGGAATGCAACCATTCAACCTTTCACTGTGGAAGATTTGTTGTGCTTTTACTGGCTTGTTTCTGGTTTTGTTTTGGTTTTTTGGTGGTTGTTTTTGTTGCTGTTTTAAGTAGATTCATCTGACCAACATGAGAACCGTAGACATCAGAGCTGTTAGGAACTTTAGATAATCTAATCCTGGAGCTTTCAAACTGTGCTCTGCGGGGCCCATTCTGGATTGTGAATTGGTGGGGAGGGCTGTCTGTGATGTGGCACCATCCCTTAGAGAGCGAGTCAGCCACTGGGTGTGCAGACAGGCTTTGTTCAATGAAAGAGTGCTGCTGCTAAGAAATTTAATTATATTATTCTAGTTCCATCAAAATAAGTTAAATGAGTTTAAGAGTAGGGAGATAGCTTGACTGTGTCACCAGGTTATTTTATATCAGGTCTGCAGCCTCTAGTCTTGGGTTCATTCATCTATCCTTGTAACTGCCTTTCTAAATTAAGCTGCTTATCCTTTCTTCTATATTCCCTCATGCTGGTCAGCTAAATATACCAACCAAGTCAGAAAAATCACTTGAAAGAAGTGTGCATTTCAAGTGCACAGCTTAATCTATGAAATTTGTTCTGGTAGATTTTTATGAAAGAATGTTTACATGAGATGCTTCCTACTTCATAAAGGGGACCTCACAACTTTATGACAACTTCCCAGTATATATCAGGATTCAGGTATTAAGGATTTTAAAAGTGGAATTTGTATCTCCTAAGACACCCCTAACAAGATGAACAAAATGCTTCCTCCATGCCGAAGCAGACAGTTTCTACAGCTCATCTCAGGTCTTCTCCACCTGGATCAGTTTATCATCTCCTTCTCCATTGGCTGTGCGCATTGTGGGCCGTGTCCGTGGTTCCACATGGAGTGTCCCAGTCCATCCATTTTGAGATGCGCTGCCAGTGTTTCACCCTGCAGGTGAACTCACTGATTACTGGTCGGATTGGTGGCTGTTGCCATAAGGGCTTTGAAAGCCAGGTGTGGGTGGAAATATTTATACTCATATTTACATTACATATTCAAAATCTGATAAATAAAGATAACAAAGGAGCAAACACACCATACAAATATTTTTTTTTCTTATTTTGATATTTAAACAGCAGAGAGAGTTAAGAGTGTAACTGTCTCTTCTTCCCCTTCTGACTTTGGACCCAGATGTCTGTGATCTGCCATGGCCCCGACCTTGTCATTTCTGTGGTTGTGCATTTATTTCTCTCCCATCCAGGCTTCACCATACCGAGGCCTTTCCTTTCTGCTCAGCCCCATTCTCTGATCCCTGCCTCTGGAATGTGTCTCTTACTCTGACACTGCATATATAAGCTTTGACAGAAACGCAGTTCTTGCAAAACTGCTTTTTTTTTTAATGCTCCACTGCTTCCTTCCCTTTCTCCAAAACAATTCTACAATTCTGTCATTTCCATTTTAAGTCATTAATTTTTCACATGGTCTACCCCCAATCATAGTGAGTACCACTTCCTTCCTATCTTGTGATCTGGGGAAAACACATGCATACACAAATGATCATTCAACACAATTGTTATTTATTCCTCACCATAGTATTTTTTTTGGCCAAATGATCTCATTCTTGAAATATATGAATAAGTGACTTATTACAGAAATGGTGAGAGAATGTACCATCTCGGCTTTGTGTGGGATGTTCTGAATAGAAAAAAACATTCATTCATCACTTTTTTCCAACAAAATTATCTCATTTGTATAATTTGTGAATAATTAATGAATTCTTATGGTAGAAAACACTAAACAGTTTATGGAAGTAGTTTTCTTCCAGACAAAGTTTGTCCAATGATCATTTCCCTAGAGTCTCAGCTTCTATTTTTAAACTTTAAATGTGCCCCCAAAACTGATGCATTAATTTTTGTGAACTATGGGAGTAGTTTCTGAAAAACAATTACTGAGTGATGGTGCATTCGTTGATGGATTTTTTTAATCAACTTGTTTAGTACAGAATAAAACAAATTGAAGCTCATGAACAGGCTTACTCTTCAATTTTTATGCTAAAGATGGAAAACCTTGGAAACTTTGCTTTTGCAGAAAGGGAAACAATTTGTTTTTCACTAAACGAATGAGCAGTCTTATCCTTCCATCCAAACTCCAAGGAACTTGATTTAAAATCATCTCCCTGTGGATCTATGAACCACGGTAGCCCAACAAGACATGCCCCGTGGACTCCAACACTGCTCGGCTTAGTGTAGCCCACAGGTGGTAGGCACCCAAGACTGCAGACAACCAAGGCTTGTCACCGTCTCCCAAATAAAATGCAAACCCTTCAGTTGAACTTGCATGCTGTGCGTGGTCCAGCCCCTGACCACCCTGTTATCCTCATTCAGTGCTGCCTCCACTCTACACCCCATTCATATTGAACAACTGGAAGAACCCCAGGTGTGTAACGCTCTTCCTCCCTCTTGGCCTTCACCCTCTATATGTATATGTGTATACAGTCTGTATCACTGATCTTCTGATATGCCCCTGGGAGTGAAGGGTATAGGTTGGAGGGATGGAGGCCTCCTCATGGTTCTGACTGAAGCTTTCCCCTTTACATATCCAAATGCTAAGAGAGGAGAGAGAAAGAACAGTCTCTCTTGGCTCTGTACACAAGCAGACTTCTTAAATCCTAAAAATGTGGGGAGAAATGAGGAAAAAATGAAAAACAAAAGTAAAGTCTACTCCTGAAGAGAAGGGGAGCAAAGGGGAAACAGAAAAACCTGAGAGTCTTTTCTTTATAGAAAAGATTCTATCTGATAGAATCTTGATATCTAAATAATTTTGATATCTAAATAATTTTGCTATGTATTTTTAGCGGCTTTGTTGTAGGGGAAAATGTTTAATTATGTTTAGTACATTTATGCCTTTTGTGGTTCTAAAAAAAATTAGAGCTTGATTCTGCCCTCTTCCCGAGGTTCATCCCCCCATGTGATATTCAGGGGAGCAGTGGAGAGAGAGCACAGCAGGACCAGCTCAGGGGATGTTGGCAACATTTAACTTTCCAGTATTCAAGGGAGATAACTAAACAGGGAATCATATATTTAAAAATCGGTTCTAAGATAAACTATGTGAACAAAATTAAATTGTCTTTTATTTTTCTCCATTACGAAGTCACCTAATAAAATAACTTCTGGAGGAAGATACATGTTTTAAAAATATGTGTATTTCAGTGGAAATGATCTAACCTTTTAGATAGATCACTCATTTATTTTACAGAAACTTCTTGGCAGTGCATTTCTTGCTAGGTGTTTGCCAGTTGCTGGGACACAGAGATGACATAAACATACTCATGGCCCTTGAGAAGTCAACAGTATGTTGCGGACCTTCTTAGATACCAACACTTAGCATTTACTATGTGCTACACCCTTTTGTAAAAGCTTTATATAGATTATATAGATTGATATAGATTAACTCATTTAACCCTCCCAACAACTCCATGATGTAGGTCCTATCCCCATTTCATCATGCACACTAACGCACAGGGAGTTTACACAGGTCTGCTACATTGCACAGCTACAAGGAAATGTGCTGTGTGCAGCAGTATATGCAGCCGTGGGTCCCAGGAGTTCACAATTAGGAGGTTATCTTTCCATCATCCTTCCCTGACTTATTAGGGAGATAGTAGATAGATATATTAGTAATGGTACTATCTTGACTGTGCTAGGAAAAATAATGTAACATGGTAGAATCTGAGAAAGCCTTGCTGTTTATAAAGGAAAGATGCATTTGATAAAGAAAAGCATAAATGAATTAAGATGGGTAAACTGGAAAAGAAATATTCTCCCTTCAAAACAAAAGTATTCTTGTGTGTGTGTGTGCGTGTGTGTGTGTGTGTGAGAGAGAGAGAGAGAGAGAGAGAGGCAGAGAGACAGAGAATGTGTGAATACATAGCCATAAACCCACACACCCCAAAGCAAACCTATGAAAAAGGTCAGTTGCCCAGTCCTAGAAGAAATGCCCACCTCTGAGGCCATGGGGACACTGCACTGCACTGAATGGTGGGACCAGGTGACCAGACTGTCTTGCAAGGGAACCAGTAAAATGCACATATTGCATTGCAGTTGCTACATGTGCTTCATGTCCTCCCATTTGAGGTGCTTCTCATGATAAATCCAATCCTTACTTTGTGTCTAGAACTACCTCTGTGCTCCCCACATTTGAAAAATTCCATGCCTGGAATAAAACCAGAAAGTTCGTCACTTCAGCCTTTGTTAAATAACTTTCTGTTATGGGAGTAGATTGCTGTGCTCTGAAAATGTCACTCTGACAGCTGCCCTACAGTGGCTGACCTTTCTTCTCGGGCTGAAGTCCCTGCTGAACTGTTCGGTAGAGCTAGTTTATCCCAACTTGCTGGCAGATCTCCAGTTTCTCTGCATGCCCATTTGGAAAAGTGGTCTAAGGGTTGATATTTTGCCACTTATGACTTTCACCCAAAACACCTCTGCCCCTCTGAGCTTCTTATGATCCCTGTATCCTCCCAAAAGCAGCGCTCTGGTCTTCCTCCACAAACCTTACCTGTTAGTGCTGGAGGGTCACCCTTGGGGTCCCTTCTCCCTGCTTACTCTGCTTATTATGAGTATATGAAACCCTCCTCAGAAACTGTGGATGAGGGGTGCCTGGGTGGCTGAGTCCATTAAGCATCAGACTCTTGATTTCAGCACAGGTCATGATCCCACAGTCATGTGATTGAGCCCCATATTGGGCTCCACACTGAGCACGGAGCCTGCTTGGGATTCTTTCTCTCTCCCTCTCCCCTGCTTGCACACTGTCTCTCTCAAAAAAAAAAAAAAAACTTTGGATGAGACAGGAAGTCTCACCCTTGCTCCCAGGGACTCTTCATTTTGCATACTCTCTCATTTTTGCATGGTCACAAGCATAATTTTCATTTTTTGCAGAGTTGCAGTCAGTATGCGTTCAGTTTCATTTCTGTTTCTTTATGTAACATCATGCCACCCTCACTTTTCCACATTGATATTTAGTTTTTATAAATGTCACTTTAATGGTTGCCTTATATTGATTCAAGGTGATCCTTAGGCATTTTTTTTTCCATGACTTTCCCTGACTTGAGTAGTGACCATCCAAAGCTTTCTCTTCTTCTTTCAGGATGCAGGTTATCAAATAAAAAGAAAAGGAAGGGATTGCCAGAAAATCGTGTACATTACTATGATTAGACATATACGGATTGACCATGAATTATGCATGATGTTTATGGGAATTTGCACAGTGTCATCTTTTAATATCCCTGCTGCACCTTTAAATATCACTGGAGATGCCACCATGCATGTTGCTCTGCTCTCATAAAACCTTAGCTTTAAATCACAACCTACATGGCAGTTATATGGGATTCTGCTTCCTGAGGCTGACCACAGCCAAATTACAAACATTGATTTGCATAAATTTGGCTTGCATGAATTTTTAAGTTTGCTGAGAAGGGAAATTGACTAAATATTGTTAGAGCCACAAATAACTTGGGATATAATTTACTTTTGTACCATATGGATTGAGGACACAGATGTATGGACCCACTAGGATATTCCTATGCCAAAAAAATATATAGACTTAAAGACCCATAAAGTGAAGCAACTTATATGATGGGAGTGCCACTAATTGCATTATAAAATTAAGCCCTATGACTTCTTCATATTGAAAGGCAATGATAAAAATAAATAATTATGAATGCATTTTAGAGTATCTGGTCTTTTCAGTGAGCATTCTAAATTAAAATTTTTTGCTCAGGTCCTAAAATGCAAAACTAACTCTACAGTTGCAAGGGGTGCAGGAAGTTATTAGGTCTATTAGCAGAGCTAAAATACAACTAGGATGCTAAGATTCAAGTTCCTTGCTCTGCCGATGACTTTCTATTTAACCTTGAACAAATCTCTAAGCCTTGACTTTCCTATCAGCAAAGTGATAATATTTTCCTTACTTCTATCTCACAAGAATGCTGGAAGAATTCCTTAAAGAAAACTTAAAAAATAATCATCTGAACTACCCAAGAGGATTACTTCCTGTGAATAAATCCAAAACCGTATCATCTGTAAGGATGCCACTCACTAATGCTCTGGGGTTGTAAATTGACCTCTTGTGTTAAAGAGCAATTTAAAAATGAAATTCCCTGTAGAAAAATGAACACATCCATTATTATTACTTTTAGATCAGTAATGCTTGAGGAGAGAGGCAATGTGGCTTAATTTTATGAATTTGCAGGTGATAGAATTACATTGCATTTCCTTTTGAGTGATTCATAATTTTCTCTCTAATCATAATGAGAAAAAGAGTGGATAAGTTTTCATATTTATGTCTTTCGACTGTCTTGCAAAGATTTATGTTATAGATGGTTCTGAGGAAATAACATCAGTACTGATTTTGTTCTTTTTAAATGAACAAAACTTTTTCCTGGAAAAGTAAAGCTTATGCTGAGGCTTCTAAACTTTACTTAGTGGTTGAGAAATATTACATTCCAAGTAAAAACAACATAAGCTATCTGTTCCTTAGGACTAGAAAAAGGCCTCCTAGATTCATTTTAACCCCTGAGCCTTCTTTTTAAAAAAAATGAAAAGCATGTATAATTCATAATGAGTCTTTAGCAGAAAAGTCACATGATATCTCTCAAAACACAGAGAAACCAAATTAACCTCAGCAAGGTAGGAGCCAGTGAAAGAACTTCTTCTCACAAAGTAAGTTGACATTTCAAACTGCCCTATATAGTTTGAAGGGAATTGGTCCCTTTATCAATAAACTGTCTTCAGAACAGTTATTTCAGGGTACGCTGGTGCAAAAGGTTAGTAACCAGGAATGAGTTCTTATTTAGAAATCTTATTTAGTTCAGATTTAGAAATCTGCTTCTGACATCACAAATAAGGCCTACAATCAGCTTCCACAGAACATCCAGCCTATCAGAATGGGGAAAAAAAAATTTTTAAGTGCATAATCTTAAAGTTCATGATGGAGCCAGAGTTAGGGACAGAGTAAAGGAGGGTGCAGAGAAATTTAGATAAATCAGTTTGTGCGGAGGTCATTTTAAACACTTGTGTAAGCATTGTAGATGAGATTGTTGGAATTGGTTGGAGCAAACTTTAAACCCCAACAGTCCAGTTTAGTTACATTATGACAGAAGTGGGGGGGAGGCAGTGAGAATAAAGGGAATTCACATTGTCAAGCACATGTGCTAGACAACAACCTAACAGGTATTATTGTTATTATGCCAATTTTTCAAAATGGGGGGGGGGGGGACAAACCCAAAGCTCAGAAGGATCGAGAAACCTTTTTGAAAAGAATGGTATAACTCATAAAGCACCAGAAATGGAATTGAAATAAATTCTTCCTCCAAAGCCCGTGTTCCTCCTGCCAGCTGCCTTTCCACAAGCCATCAAGAAAATTAAAACTGCACCACATTTTGTTTAATTTAAAGACACAGCCCTTAGTTACTGTATATATTGCCTAGTACCCTGGGGAGTTTAAATAAAAGAGCCTTCTTTGAAAAAAAGTCACAGATAGCAAAGAGAAAGGTGGGGCTGAGTCAGGGTCAAAGCAAAGCCCCTTCTGATCACCTGCTGGGGAATTGCCAGTCCCTACCTAGAGATTCTTTGGAAGAAGTTCAGTGCTGAATAATGGAAGTAAGCAGGCAGAGGGTTCTAGAATGCCATGTCCTGTTTCCTACTTTGCACATAACCAAGTCTATATTTCACTCATAATTGGCCCAAAGACAAATTGTACTGGAAAAATGGCTCATTTCACCAGGCGTTTCTTCTATTCTGAGCACCAAAGCTTCTATATTCATGACCGATTTTCTTTTTTCACTGAAAGTTAATTCCTAAGCTTAGTTCTTGTAGATCTTAAGTTAGTAAAGCTATCCAAGGATGGTACAAAAGAACAAAAAAGAAATCTCTTTGGAACTTAAGAAGCAACAGGTTCCCCAGTTGGCAGGTGAGATCACGCTTACATCTCTCTTGGGATATGTAGACTAATAATGTTGAGAAACATAAGAGTTAAAATTTTTGTAACTTTTCTAGAAGACTAAAGTAGACAAAGGGGTCACCTACACAGAATATTTCACTTTAGGGGGTATATTGAGTCTCTCTGGCCCACTTTTAGCTTCATCATTCATTAGTTGCTAAACATTTGCTTTCTCACTACATTCATGTTGGTTGACCAGGTCTCCCCTTCCAGCTCTTCTACTTCTCTCATGATTTACTGCATTTTGGCTTTTGAGTCTATTCCTCAGAGAGGCTGTCTTCCTTCACTTTTGGTGGAATGGATTTCCTAACATCATTCCACCATTTCCATCCTGAGTCATGGTGAGACCCTCCCATAGCTCAGTCTCTCCATCACTGAGGATGAGTCATTTAGAGACATTCCTTATAGCACTGTGGAAGCCATTTATAAATGATACAGCCTTCTTGCATCTCAAAACAAAGCAAAATGAAATTTTTAACAGTTAAATAGCTCAAGACTTTTTATTAAACAATACAAACCTCCTTGATTACGCCAGCATACAAATATGCCATATTGGATGGCATCAGTAGCAGAATCTTTAAGTAAAATAACTGTGAACAGTTTAAGCCACTTTATTTCATTGCTTTTAATTTCACCACCACCCTCATCATCACATATTATTGAAAACCCACCTTGGACCATGTGGCATAAACATTGTCCCTTTTCTCGAGAATTATATGTTCTATGTATATTTAGGCAAATAATGCCTAAACAAAGTGGATTTTAAAAGGCAGCAGTTTGTCTCTCTCTCTCACTTAAAAGAAGTCTGTAATTACACTATTTAGGGTTGGTACAAGACCACTCCAAAGTCATCAGAGATGAGGGCTTCTCCCAGCTCTCTTTTCCACTGTACCTTGAAAGAGGCCCTGTTCCTCATATTCCGAAATGGCTGCTGAATCCCCATCAATCATCTCTGAGTTCCAGAAAGCAGAAGTGAGAGAAAGGCAAGAGAGCATCTACCCCTCCTTTTGCTACTCTCTTCCTTTTCTTTTATCCACTTCTCCTTTTGAGGAGACTTCCCACAATTTCCATAGAGTCCTTTTGCTTATATTTCATTGCCTAGAACTTAGTCATATGATCACAACTGATGACAGGAGAGCCTAGTTCCTAGGAAATATAGAGTTATTTGCTCCACATGGTAATATGTCCACCTAAAAAGCATGCTACTAAGAAAGATACTAGGGTAGAAAGTTAGCAATCTCAGCCATAATTGTCATTCTAAAACTATCAAAAATTTCACCTCTCAAGTCAATGACAAGGGAAAATAAGCTTTTTTTTCTGATTTTTTTTAGCAATGTGTCTTACAAAATCACAAAGCTCAGTATTGTTCAATTAAGCATGGCAGGAGGGCAGGAAGAACTGTTTTTTGAAGGAATATGCAAAGTATCTGTAGTAAGAGCCTTCAGCATTTAGCAGCACAAAAGGGAATAAACTCATGCATATTCTAAAATAAGAAAAGGCCAGCAACACTTGGATCTTCCGGGAGGAATAATGATGGTGCCATCTGATACCCTTTGCCATTGGGCATCATACATATGCCTCCAGCACACATTTTGCTCTAAGACACTTCTCATGTTTCTCAATTACAGAATCTTGCCAATTCCATCTCAGCCTTTCCTCACCCCTCACTCACTCCATCAGGAGTCCTTCAGTCTTGCCTGCCCTCGTAGTTCCTTTGACCCGTTGGGGACATGCAGTGTCAATGAGGGGCATGTTATGGTGATTTTACTTCTGTTTCGTACACAGTGTAGTGTATATTTTCACCAAGATTGTAAATGCCTCAACAGCTAAGTCCAGTCTTTACTCCTACATCAGGCCTCATAATGCTTCCTGCAATGTGGTGTAGGTAACGGGCCCTCGGTAGATGCTATTAGAGCAAGTAAAATATGTGAGAAGATAGGAAAGAGGGACTTTCTTTCAAGGCTGCCCCCGTTTTCCAGCAGGTTTGACTGCGAGGCTTGCGGAGACCCCAGCAGCACAGGGCAGTGCGAAGGGAGGAAAAGCGTCCCTGAGCGGCAGGAAGCTGGCGGTGCAATGCAAGTGTCACTAACGGAGAAGGTTCCCGTGGCAGTGGGATTTCAGGCAGCACTTTGTGCTTTAGCCGCAGTCTCACAACACCATGGGGTCAGTTCATGTACAACAGACCTTCAGCAAAGGCCGATGGTTCAGGGAAGGAAGCTGTCAGTTGGTAGGGGAGGTGATCAGGGTCTCAGGCAAGATGATGGCAGGGTCCCAGAGCAGCTGAAAGTGAAACCCAGTTGGACAGATTAGGCCAACATTGCCAGGTCTTATGAGGAAGAAACTGCATGTTATTCATCTTTATGTTCCCAGCCGTCCACACTCTCCTGCTCAGCAGTAGGTTTCTAGTAAATGCTTGTTTCTCCTGTAGTTCCCTTGTCCATGACCACAAGACTACTCCAGACTCTACCTGCTGGTGGAATAAAGCTACCCATTCCTTCCACCTTTGAGCACCCAATAGGTCTTACCTTGCATGAGGAGGATAACATATAGTAGCTGGGTGGGAAGGCCATCTGCCCCACTCAGTTTCTTTGTGTTTGGGAACAAAACATATTACTCCCTATTGTAGATGGCAGTCCAGCATTAACACAGACAGTTTTGTGTGCAATTCTACCAGATGTGTTATATAAAAAGAGAGACTTCATGGGTTCTAAATGCAAAAGATAGCAATTGGTTGGCCTTTCATTTTTTAAAATGGGGAAATAATTTCTGGTACATCCATATTAGAGAATACTACATACTTGACTTAAAATCACGCTGACAGAGTTGATACTGACGAGGCGAAAAATACAGCACATTAAGCAAAACACAAAGGCAAAACAACAATTTGGAGAGATCCAACTGTTAAAACATAATTAGCAAAAAGGACTCGAAGGAAATGTTCTAAAATATTAACCGTGATTATCTCTGGATGCTGGAATAAGTGATTTTTAAACTACTTGTCTGTTCTTTTCGGTTCTGTATTTTGCAATTCATTCATTCTTCCAAGAACAATTTTTGAATATAAAATACCTCGAAACTGACTAAAAGTAAAAAATAATGGGAAAGACCTGTATAATTAATCAGAGCAGAAATAACGCTGTTCCAAACACCAGCCAGAGAGAGGCACGTGTTTTATGTAAATAGAAGAGACACAATGGAATTAGAACTGGGATCTGCTTACTGTTGGTGTGGCCTTTAATTAAATATTATTAAAGTCTTTTCCCATGAATGTAGATATAATGATTGCTGTGCTTAAAATCAACATCAGCAAAAACGGTTTGAAAAACTTCTTAGTTGCCATTTTATATAATTGTGTTAAAAGCGCATTTAACAATGAGCATTAATAGCTTTAGCTGCTTCAGATTAATAAGCGAGTTGAGTTCTGTGCTTCCACAGAGAGAACATCTGAGGTAGGCATTCCTTTTGTTTATCTAGTACTTTGTTTTTTCAGTGGCTGGTGGGGATGGGGGATTGAGGAGAAGGGAAGAATCACAGCCGGGACCTACCCAGCTTTCAAAGTGATAGTGTCATCTATAATTTTCCAGGAGTAAACTGGTCACTCCAGCAGGGAGGAAATTCCCCTGACCCCTAATTCTCTCCTTGGCCCCACACACCTAACTGTATTTCTCCCGTGCTGCGTTCCTGTTTGTCTCCTCACTCATCTTCTCTGGTGAGATAACAACTCTGTCAGTACCCGTTTCCAATCTCTAATTTCCCCCCTTGTAATTTCTCACCTTGCTGACCACAGTCAAACAGGAGACAGAGAAGCTGAGCTGTTTTTGGCAGATGCTTTAGATAAAGACCAAACACAAGCGAAAATCCTGCAGGAAGGAAGACAATTTGCTAAATAAGGATTGCATCAGGATTCTTTTGTGAAGTTTGATCATTTAATAGCTTTAGGAGGTGTCTGTGCCTCAAATGCAAAGACCATAATATGAAAATGTGGACTGAACCTCCAGGTCACTTGCTTTGAAATACAAATCCATAAAACTTATAGTTGTGGCAAGTCAAACACATTTTTATTTATTCCTGGATGTTAATTAAGGAAAAACATCTAATTAGTAACAGCATTCTTCCGATTCCTCTTTTTACCATTCACTTTTCCCCCATTTCAAAATCACTTTTTTTTACTGTTTATTTATTTTTGAGAGAGAAAGAGAGAGAGAGAACCAACAGGAGAAGGGCAGAGAGACAGGGAGACACAGAATCCTAAGCAGGCTCCAGGCTCTGAGCTGTCAGCACAGAGTCCAACGTGGGGCTCGAATCCACGAACCACAGGATCATGACCTAAGCCAAAGTCGGACACTTAACCGACTGAGCCACCCAAGGCACCCCCTCAAAGTAACTTTTGATTATAACATGTAAAATATGTGTATTGTAAAAAAAATTTGAAACTACAGACAAAGGAACGAATCCTATTTCCTCCCTACCAGTACTATCTTTATATTGTTTCTGCTTTGCTTTGAGGAATCAAGCTACTGTAACAGAATGAGCATTTCAAACAAACCCGGGTTTTAATCAGAACTCTGCCACTTTCTAGATGTGATTATGGACAATTTCTTAACCTCCCTAAAACTCTTATCTTTGGCTAAAAATGATAGTTATACCTGCCTCATGCAGTTGGCATGAGAATTAGGAGTAATGTGTCCTTGGCACATAGTAAATGGTTAATTACTGGCAACCATAATTGTTATTATTACCTTCTATGTTTAAGAGCTTAAATTTAAACTTTTTATGGCATTTTTAATGCTTAGTAATTGCAATACTGCTTCTAATAGATGACTATACCTATCTGTGGAACCGAGAAAGACCACTACCAGTTTCTTAGCTGAGTGCACTTGCCCGGTGCTGCAGAAAAGGATTTGCCACGTCTGCCCTGCTCATTAGTTTGTGAGAACCTCCGTTCAATAGAAAATTACCCGAGGAGAGGGGGTCCATGTCTCACCTACTGTGAAACACCACACAGCCAGTAACTGCTCAACCCATACCCACTGCTACTGATGTTGTCCCACGGAGCTAACAATACATGTCAGATACTGCTCATTGATCCTTCTCTTTCTGTCCATGCAAAAATCCCTGTATATCCCAGCTCTATTTGATAACATGTAGAGGTGGGTCCTTGTTGTTCAGGAAAGCCTGAACCCACAAAAGCTACCTTCACTAATTGAAGGCCTTTCTGGTGCTGGTATTGGTAGGAGAGCCGCTAACTCCTGGGTTCTCCACCGCAGCCACACACTGCAATAATATGAGGACTTTGACAAAACACCGATCGTGGGTCCCACCCCCAGGAATTCTGATGTAATTGGTCTGCAGCTAGGGGCTCAGCTCTAGCTTAGCTCACCTCATCCCGAGCTCCCACTCTCAGTAGCCACTGAAACCATTACTCTGCTCAGAGCTGAGTCCACGTGTGCTTTGCAAATTTGTTGTTTCATCTTACTTGCTTTTGTTCCTATCACCACTTCTATTTCTATCTTAGTTAATCACCTAACTTCTTCATCTCTGCTATTTCTCTCTCCTCAGCCTCCACATTGGACCATAAACAAGGAATTTCAGTGGGAAACTAAGGGTTGTGTGTAAGGAAGTTGGGAGAGGGAAGGTCTGTGGCAAACTAGCGAATGAGTGCCCCAATGAGAATGTTCAGATGCAAAATTTTCTACATTGTAGATTAACCAGACCCACGTCTTTTTTTTTTAATGTTTATTTATTTGAGAGAGAGAGAGAGAAAGACAGCAGGGGTGGGGCAGAGATAGGGGGAACAGAGGATCTAAAGCAGGCTCTGTGCTATCAGCACAAAGCCTGATGTGGTGTATGAACTCACAAACCATGAGAACATGACCTGAGCTAAAGTTGGATGCTTAAACGACTGAGCCACCCAGGCACCCCTAATAAGGGCATCTAAGTGTCCACTGAATTTTGGCTACTTGTAGGCCACAAACTTTTAAACTTTTTTTTTCTTTTCCAACTTTGGAAACTACCATAGTCCTACAATTCCACTGTGCAACCACATAGAAGAGGCAGAAAATATACCGAGCAGGCCTTGAGTGGAATATAGCTGAGACGAATGAGTGTGCGTAGAGGAACGAGGGTTCTGATCTGGACTGTGTAACAGCCTTCCCATCAGAGCTGCCCAGTAGAGGAAGTGGCTGCTGTGAAGCAGCAAGCTTTGCACCAGGAGAACAGGGCACTGAGCTAAATAAATCCCACAGCACTCCTAAGGAAAGGTTTCTTCCCATGGATGGATGGGAGGTATACTTCTGTTAAACATTTACTGAGCCTCTGGTACATGCCTGTCAAGATGCAGAACCTTCGTGGAATCTGCAGTCCTTAGCTAACCCAGAATTGTGCTAAGAAGTTTATATACCTTCTTTCTTTCACCTTTATCATAACCTTGAGAAGCAGGTGCCATTAATCCCCATTGAAAGATTGAGGAAGTTGTTGAAGGACACAAGATAGTGGCAGAGAGAGGACTTTAACTGGGATTAGAAGTCTGTGCTCTTAATGACTATGCCAAATATCCTCTCCCTCAATTCACCAGCTTGGAATCCTGAGTCAGCTCAAGCTTTAGCCCATTGCACACTGTCTAAGTCATATCAAGAAGCAGCAACCTAAGAACCCCCATCCACCAGCTCCTTTCTGGTTACTGGGGATGTGATACAGGGACTGCAGTTAACTTGATTCCATCCAGTCAGATCACAAGGGAACCAGGAGAAAATTATCTTAAATTTTTTTACTCTGCTGTATCTAAAGCAGACAGTAAGACAGATTTTCTGAGTGCACGCACAGCACAGCTTTTCTCAGTTTAAATGTGACTTTGAGGTTAACATTGCAACAAAATGTCAAGAAATAAATGTATTGAGAGGCAATCAATCTAGCTTTGTGAAGTGGACATAGAAAGCTTAGGAGACCTGAGTTTAAGTCTTGATTTGGCCACTTACTGGTTTGTACTCTTGCATTTCACTTTATTTCACTGAGTTTCAGTTTCTGCATGTAGAGAAATGAGGCTTGCAGATTGTTGTGGGGAAATACATCGCTCCATTAAGTGTTTGTGTTCCTTCCTTGAACAATGATAGAAAAACTGCTAAAAGTGACTTAAAATGGGAATAAATTGAAATCTTACAAGGTTTACAAAAACTGGTTCACAAACTCAATACAGTAGTAACAGGTGATATGGCCATTTTAAACAGCATAATTAGTTTTGTAAAACATATTTATTGTTTTAAAGGATGAAGAGAGGGAGAAGGGAAAGGGAAACTGACATTTGTTAAGCTCCTCATACATGTCAGGCCATGCTAGACCTTTCCAGACAGTTCATTTCATCCTCACAATAGCACTGTGAGATGGGCAGTTTTATCTGATTTTCACAAATGATGAACCCTAAGCCTGAGAGGTTAAGAAAATTGCCTGAGTGCCCAAGACTGGATTTGAACTGAAGTTGCCAGACTGTCTGAGATCTTCTACCAGGGACCACGGCGTCTTTTGATTCTTGTTGAACAAAAGTTTCTTCTCAGGAGGCTGGGTTGAGTATAAGCCTTTCATCTCTGAAGCCAGCAATCTGCTCTCATCTGAGTTAATGGTTGCTCTTCTAACAGAAACTCCTGTGGACCCATATTTCTAAAATTTCTGATATGTTCTCTCTACTCTCTAAGATTTGGAATAACTTCTGATGAAAGATATTGATATCATCCATTTTTTTTGTATGGAAAAGTAGTCCGTGCATCCATAAATGGTCCACATTGTAATTTCAGTGGCTATAACTTGACAAACTTTTTCTACCATTGTAGTTTCTTTGGGGGTGGGGGATATATTCTTCTGGAAATTTTTTGAGACAGTCCCATGGAAATGAAGCATTTTTTGCTCTAATCTTTGAATTACCCAGTTTTACCAGGAAACTTTATTTGGTCCTGCTTCCTTCTGCTCTGCCCAGGGAATTTGAATAGTTTGACGTAGATAGGAAAAGGGAGATGGAGTAGAATTAGTAGAATCAAGCATTGTGTTGAGAATTGTGACTGAGCCCTTCAAGAGACCTTTGTCTGACTTAAGCATCTAAGAATTCAAGCCCTGTTTTTCTTTCTCATAGATAATGACAGCAGTGGGCCACAGATGTCACATGCTTTGTATGCACCACCTTGTCTGTCTTTTTGTGATTCTTCATGTGGTAAAAGAAACCTTGCTCACAGAATTCAGATTGCATTCAGCTTCCCTGAGGATTAGTTTCCAGTGAGCAGAAACTGAGTTTCCATATCTAAATGCTATAGCAGAGAATTTGACTAATTGAACATGAGTTTCTGTTCTCCTCACAATAATTTACTGCAGGCTAATTGTTACACTTTTAAAGGCTTTGAATAATTAATTAAAAGCCAATTTTCATCTTCGTTCATCCAGCTTATTAGATGATTTCCTTTTAGGAAGTGAGGAAGTAGACGTAATTCATTTTGCATCAAATGAGCAATGCACTCATTTATGCAAGGAATAAGTATCAGCTTAGCTATCTCTGCGCTAAAAGATGGGATGATTTGTCCCCCCCCCCCCCCCGTCAAGGTGACCACTGGGCACACAGTGAGTGCTTGTGCTCGTGCAGTACAAATGCTGATGGTGGAGATAACTTAGTATAAAGATAGTGCTTTAAGTCCAGGGTAAACTTCATGTACCATAAATAGAAAATTAAGCATGATTCTAAAAGAAAATATAGTTTATAAAAAAAAATCAACCCTTGTATAGTACTTCATTTGTGCAAGTGCTTTGGTATATATCATTTGATTGTTACACAACAACCTTGGATGTCAGTATTACTATTATCCCCATTTGATGAGAAAATCAAAGTTCAGATTACACTAGCACATTGCTGAAGGACACACAGCTTTTTTAATTTTTTTTTTTTTAGTATTACTTTAATTTTATTTTTTTAATATTTTCATCCAAATTAGTTAGCATATAGTGCAACAATGATTTCAGGAGTAGATTCCTTAGTGCCCCTTACCCATTTAGCCCATCCCCCCTCCCACAACCCCTCCAGTAACCCTGTTTGTTCTCCATATCTAAGAGTCTCTTATGTTTTGTCCCCCTCCCTGTTTTTATATTATTTTTGTTTCCTTTCCCTTAAATTCATCTGTTTTGTCTCTTAAAGTCCTCATATGAGTGAAGTCATATGATATTTGTCTTTCTCTGACTGACTAATTTCACTTAGCATAATACCCTCCAGTTCTATCCACGTAGTTGCAAATGGCAAGATTTCATTCTTTTTGATTGCCAAGTAATACTCCATTGTATATATATACCACATCTTCTTTATCCATTCATCCTTCAGTGGACATTTGGGCTCCTTCCATACTTCAGCTATTGTTGATAGTGCTGCTATAAACATGGGGGTGCTGTGTCCCTTCGAAACAGCACACCTGTATCCCTTGGATAAATGCCTGGTAGTGCAATTGCTGGGTCGTATCGTCGTCTATTCTTAGTTTTTTGAGGAACCTCCATACTGTTTTCCAGAGTGGCTGCACCAGCTTGCTTTCCCAAACACACAGCTTTTAAGTGGTAGAGTCAGGACTGGAACCTAGGCCTCCTGAGGCAATAATGTTATGCCCCTTCCACTGTATCTGCTTTAATTAACATTAAAGGAGAAAAAGAGAGGTCAACTTGAAAGCCGTGCCCTTTGGTTGTTTTAGCTCCTATCACAAAAAGCAGCCTGCCTCAAGGGGCTAAACCAGGGTGTGGTATCTGGGAGGCTGAGTCGAGAGGTGAGCCTTGTCACTGCACATCATCTTCCATGTATGCACCCCAGAGAAGGCAAGAGCTTGGGAGAAACTACCCATCTCATGGGCCTGGGCAGGGAGGGAGAACCTGGATGTAGCTGGGGACCAGAAGATTCAAAAAGAAGGAGATCGCACTGCTCTCAAAGGAGCCTTGGGCACACAGAGAGGGAGTGGTCAGAAGCTTCATCTAGATGATCACTTGATCCCAGAGTGCTTCCATTGTTCTGGCTTCTGTAGACACAACCCTGTCCCAAACAGCCTGGTGATGTGCACCACATTGAGGAGTGGCCCTCCTCAGACTCCACGTGTAAAGTGCTCTTAAACAGTCAAAACATCACAAGTATTGGCCACAGAAAACAGTGCTCAAAGGAAAAATGGGTCCTTTGCTTGCTTGGAGTGATACAGAAAAGGCGGTCACAATTATTTTCAGTCTGGCAGCCACTTCCTGGGAGGATTCCATGGAGTAATAGATGTATTTATGGCAACAGTTTGGTGTAAAAAGGCAGAGTGAACCTTAGATGTACATCCTCTTCTACCTATCAACCTTCTTTTTGAAATGACTGGTTAATGATCTTGTTACTTTCATAGGAAGAGATGTCCTATTCCTACAGCTAGTGTAAACTATATCAAAAAGGTTTGGGTTTTATTTCTTTCCTTTAAATTTTTGTAGCTACCCTGACTCCCCGCTGTCACCTACTAGATTAATTAGTGTTATGGCAAGAGCTTGAGCTTTAGCACTCAAGACCAGGGTTCAAATCCAGGCTTTGCTACTCATTAACTGTGATTTTTTGAGTCAATAACTTCTCTGATTATCAATTACTTCATCTGTAAAATGGGGGATATGCTACAAATCTGGCCGAGTTGTTAAGAGGTACATGAAGACTGCATGTTAAATGCTTACTGTGACGTTATACTCAGTGAAACAAGCCAGACATAAAAGGACTAATGGTGAGGGTTGCCTAGGTGGCTCAATCAGTTGAGTGTCTGGCTTTGGCTCAGTTCATGATCTCACCATTTGTGGGTTTGAGCTCCGCATCAGGCTGTGTGCTGACAGCTCAGATCCTGGACCCTGCTTCCGATTCTGTGAGTGTCTCTCTCTCTCTCTCTCTCTCTCTCTGCCCCTTCTCTGCTCTCTCTCTCTCTCTCAAAAATAAAATAAAAACATTAAAAAAATTTTTTAAAGGACAAATAGTGTATGGTTCCATATGTATGAAACACCTAGAGTGGTCAAATTCACAGAAAGAGAGAGAAGAACAGGGGTTGCCAAAGACTTAGGGAGTAGACAATGGGAAGTTAGTGTTTTGTGGGTACAGAGCTTCAGTTTGGGAAGATGAAAAGTTACGGAGATGGATAATGTTGATGGTTTCACAGCAATGCAAATGTACTTAATGCCACTGAACTATACACTTAAAAATGGTTAAACTGGTACATTTTGTGTTATGTGTATTTTACCATAATAAAATAAGTAATTTTTTTCAATGTTTACAATAGTACTTGGCATATAATGAGTAATAAATGGTACTTCTACTCCTGTGTCCCACGCTTTGCGTATGTCTTATATGCCACGTTTCACATTGTATTTTATCCACTGTTTGTGTCACTATTGTTATACTTCAGTTTCCCTGAATGTAAAGAACTGCTGACTATATCTTATTCATCTTTCCTGACTCCACACTGTCAGACACATGGTAAGCACTCAATAAATGATTTGGGAGAAGAGAGAAAGTTGCTAAGTGCCCCTTCCCTCCTATCTTTTACATCTTAAAGCCACCAAACCTAGTCATAGTTCACTCATTTATCTTGGGTGTTAGAAGATCTTTATTTGGACTAAAGTAATGAGCTCACACTACTATACAAATGTATTAGGTTCTTTAATCTTTAATAAGTGAGGGGGAAATTTCTCTAAATTGGATCTCTGTGGATTGAATCCATGCTGTTCTTAAGGAGTTATATTTTGCTCTAAAAATACAGGCAGAACAAAAATGGAGCTTAAGGTTGCTATTCCTTTAGAGGGAAATGAATACTAGGTAGAGTTTATCTTACCTGAATATAACTGAAGCCCCACATGGTGCAATCTATATGCTGTGTCATTTCAAAGAAACAATGGCCAGATGTCATAGCTTTGGAGAATACTCTAGATCATTAATGAAGTTTCCTGAAAATGGCGAGTGAGGAGTCGCACAGCACCTCACACAGAAAGCCTCCCAAAAGCCTTCTGTGCATCTCTTCCCCTCTCATTAAACTTTCCCACTAGCAGGAGCTGCTAACATCAGTCCCCCTCTTCTGTCCCTCTCTCTCTCCTTCCCTCCCTCCCTGCCCATCCCATCCTCCATACTTTGTTCTCACCCATCTCTGCTCATCCATGCCCAAAGTCCAGGCTCCTGGGACCTGACCGTGTCCTCTGTGACAGTCCCTGGGAAGTGTGGTCAGGTCCCCTGCTCTGACTAGAACCCAACAAGAATCGGCATGTATCCCATCTCCCTCCCTGGAATTCGGTGAATAAGTTTAAAATCCTGCACCTGATGAAATGCTGAAGAGCCCCAGTGCCAAGCATTTCTGGGCTGCACTGCTAGAGAACGAATTGGGCTATGATCATACCACTCTCATTTTCTTTTTTTATCCACCCTCATTTTATAGGATGATAAGTTGATAATAAATTATATAAATGCATCCTTTCTCTGGGTAAGTGCCTTGCAGCTTTTTCAGCTGTGCACCGTCAGACCCTGCTCTTCCCAGGCTGCTCTCCAAGGAAATTCACAGACCTTGCCTGTGCCCCAGACGCCTGGTCACTTGACAGAGATCAAGGGCAGCAGCTCCTGGCCCGGCTGTAACCCCTTCATGGCTCATGAGCATGTTAGTTGGGCTGCTGGACTCTAGGTGATGAAAGAAGTTTAGGAATGTAAACTGTCAACTCATTGGACTTCTCTGCATGCATATAAATGAAGGGCCTAACTGGGTTGTATGTTCTAAGATCTATTCCAGGCCTAAAAGTCTATGTGTCTAGTTAACACAGAAAAGCACATGTATCAGAACCTAATGCCCAGCCTTCACTTTCTTCAGACTTCCTTTGAAGCTGTAATTTCCCCAAACCTAAACATCCAGCCTCATAAAAAGGAGTCCACATAGGAAACTTAATTTCACAACAAGGAAACTGAAGTGTAGTTCTTAGGTGCAGTGAGTTTCCTGGAGGAATTCAAATGGCATCACATCATGGGGCAGAATTCCAATAGCACAAAGCAGCATTTTCCTTAGTCCATGAGCCATTCATTCATTCACTAGACCAGGCCATCCGTTTAGGGCTTGTGTCTTGTGATCTCCATGAATAAAACACTTCTGACAATTGCTGCATCAGAACTTAACCGCTAATCCAGTAGGTGACTGTACATTGAACTACAGAGGAGATTTAAGACTGGGGTCTAATGGCTTAAGACAGGACAGCATTGGTCTCACAACCTGCAGGAAACAGCATTTGTAGGTCCCAGGGAATTTACAAGATGCAGCAATGCCCTGCAAATCAGTTTCTAAAATGGAACAATGTCTTCTTTAAATTTGAAACACTCTAAGAAAGGAATTTGAGCTTTTAGCCTATCCTTGCATATCCTCCTTGAGGCAGGTCTAACTTGATAGCTCCTTTCCCCACTTAAAGTATTTACCTTTTCATTGTGTTTCTCTGTGGTATCTTCCCCCTAAAATCTTACTTTGTGGAGATTTGTTAATGAACCTTATAATTTCAATCTCAGTGGATACAGTTTTATTAAACACACTGTTTCCCTTACCCACCAAAGTGTTAAATGATGGTTTAGAAGTTTGAATTCATCATGCTGATCTAATTATACTAGACAGATCTCATTGAATCTTCTGAGTAACCAGATTTGAAGGCCTTTTGTGCAGATGCACAATTCTGAAGCAGACTGAATATCTTCTAACTTCTCCTCCAACCAAGTTAGGAATGAGCAGGAGTCTTCTCTAGCATCTATACTCCACTGAACTTAATGGGAAATATGGTGGGCTGCTAGCCCACGTTTTAATAAGTGAAAGGAGGAATTTCTTCCCTGAATGTCATAAGCTATTTCATCTCTATGGAGTTTTACTTGAAAGGGTTCATCCCCATTTTTGTATTCACCTCTGAAGACTTTATCCCAAAGATTTTTGCCTCTTCAGAGCCAGTCTTCCTGATGTGAAGGGTTCTGACACCATAATCACATGGTGGTGATGGTGGTGGTGGTGAAAGTAATGTTGGAGCTGGCAGAGGGAAGAGGGCCAGTGGTGGCAACAGTGGTGGTGGATGTGGTGGGAGCAGAAGTGGGGATTCAGGTGCAAGTGATCAGGTGGTAGACAGAGGCAGCAGAAGGGTGACGGTGTTGGAGGTAGAGGAGGAGGTGAGGTGGGGGTGTTGGCGGAGGCTGTGGTAGAGGCGGTAGAGGTGGGGGTGCTGCTGCTGCTATTGCTCTGTTTAGATGTGGTCAAGAGGAACCAAGCAATGCTAGAACTGCTAGACATCACCCTGATTTTCAGATGAAGAAACTGAAACCCAGCAAGGAAACAGCATTATCATTTCACACAAGAGAGGCTTTATCTTCCTGCCCCCTTCCTGTTTCAAATGCGCAAAACCTGGTGGTTGTTGGATGGTCTTGAGAAATGATGCTAACACCCCTGAACTAGGATTCCAGAATGACCAAATACTTAGAACCAGGTATTCAGAAACACTAAGGACACCCTGCTTCTGCCAAGCCAAGAGCTGGCCTGATTCCACCTCATCTTGTTATAAATGTCTTCTAGCCACTGTAAGGGCAAACCAAAACCCACATTCTGTGCAGCTGGGACTTGCAGCTAAAACTGGGGAACACATTGGGCTTTCCCGGAGAAAATAAACTGAGGCAATTGTTATAAGATGGTTATGTAAAAGGAAGCCAGAGTTGACAGATTTTAAGTGTGCTTGAAGGCAAAACTGAGTGCTTAACGAATGGTATTTGATTTTTTTAAAACAAACTTTCTCTTTTAGAATAGCTTGAGGTTTACAGAAAACCACTAGGATAATAGAGTTCCCATGTACCCTGCATTCACTTTCCTCTATTGTCAGCATCTTACATTACTCTGGTACATTTGTCACAACTAATGAAACATTGGTTCTTTGGTACATTACTATTAACTAGATTCCACACTTTATTTGGATTTTATTAGTATTTTCCTAAAAGTAAAACAATATGGGCTTTTTACAATTGCAACAGGGTAAACACCATCACACTAGTAGCTTAAAGCTCCTGAGGATAGGATCTACTTTTATGCATGTATTTATATTTTTTAGCACCTAGTATATAGTAGGGGCATAATAAGCATGTGTTGGCTGATCAAATGACTATAATATCCCATTAATTCCATTTTAGTATACAATAATGCACTCAGTCCAGTGATCATTTTGTACACCTGGAATTTAAGTGAGTAACCAGGGAAACTCAAGCTGTCATATAGGCTGTCCAGTGTACTCCACTTAAACTTTATTTTTAGAAAGCCCAGCCCAGGGCATATCTCAGTGCTGAAGGCAGTGCTTATAGCCATGGCATATGGGTTAAGCCTTCCAAGGCAATCTTAGAGACAGCACAAGAGAGAAGGTTTGGTAGGTCAAGGATCCTATAAATCACCATTCATCCTGATCTTTCTTCTGGATGACTAGACTCCTGAGAGGTACATGACACCCTGTCCCTTCTCTTATCAGCGGCACCTACACATAACTATGTCCAGCCCTCCTGGCAAAGGCCTAATTTTTTGGTAGTCAAACTTCCTTGGCAGATTGAAAGTTTTTCTTAAAGTTAACAGAGCAAAATTAAGCTACCTAGAAGGGACTAAAAGGGGAAAATCATTAGATTCAAAGCTTAAATTAGAAACTTAGTAACTCCTCTTGACTCAATAATAATGGCTAACATTTCCTAAATGTCAAGTACTGTACTAAGTTTACTAACTCACTTTATCCTTAAGAACACAAGAAGTAGGCTCTCTCTTACACAGACGAAAACTTCTTCATCTTCTTACTCCACATGTTCAAATGAGGAGATGGGTCCCATCTAACATGTGTTAGCATCTTTCATACTAAATTATGGTAATGTACTTTGTCAGTGTGTGAGCCTGATTCCAAAACCCTGAAAATAGTGGCAGAAGAAAAATATCAGCATTCAGAAACTATTTTGCCTGACCGTACCACCCTCAGTTCCCAATTCCCATCCCTCTCATTCTCTCACTTCTCCCTCCCTCCCTCCCTCCCTCCCTCCCCCCCTCTCTCTCTCTCTCTCTCTCTCATACATATACATGCACAGATGAACACATGGTAGAAGATGGGCCACCACTATGGCTTTCAACATAATCTGTACCGCCTGCTTTAAGTTTTAATAAGGGAAGAATCAGTAGGTTAACTTTTTTAAAAAAGGTGATGCATTTCCTCTTATTAAAGTAATATATAGTCATGGTAGGAATGAATAACAAAAAATATGAACAGGTTTAAAGAAAACAAAAATGACTGTAAGCACATCCCAAAGATAGCCATTACTATTATTTTGTTGCAATTTCTCCAAATCTTTTTTCTGTGTCTATATGGTTTTCCTTAATTGAAATCAAATTGCAAATAAACCTTGATTGTGCTTTTTCTCACACGTTATATATTACCATTTTCCTGTGTTATAAATTCTTCAAAAGTACCATTTTTTAGGGAATAATAGTGTATTTAATAATGTAATTTAGGGCTAATGTAAGTCTTTCACTTTCATAGCCTACCCCCAGCTCCCCTGCCTCCACATACACAATGATTTAAGAAAATAATTCTCATATAATAACAAAATCACACAGGACTTTTAAGAAGCTTGGTTTCTTTTCCGGGTTTGATTCACAGCCAGATTACTTCTGACAAAATCTGGTATTCAGAATGCTATAAAATTGACATCTGACCATTTGTAATGTGGGGAGCACACAAACATAATGACTCTTTAATTTACAAGATTTCACTAGTAATAAAATAATGTTTTAAAAAGAATATTAATTCAGTCAAATGTCTACTACATAAGACAGTATTTTAGAGATGGTAGTTTCCAAGCAATTAGAGTATCAGTATTGATCCTTTGTGTACTCAGCAAAAAGGCACACAGTCACAGTAATAAATGGTTTGCAGAATATAAATTGATGTTACATCCATAATACTATTCTCTAATTAAATAATTTTTTTACTTGTTCCATGTTGTGTTGATGAGAACAGAGACAATCTAGACTTTGAAATCATATGTAACTGAATTCAAATTCCAGATATACTATTCAGTAATTTCATTTTTCTAGATAAGTTGTCTACCTCTGACATTGAGAGATCTCATTCACCAAATAAGCATCATAGGGCCCATCTCATTGTGCATTGGTGCTAATCATTAATTGAGACACTTTGTTTGAAGGTCCTTAACAGTGCATGATAGACAACAGAGGCTTCATAAATGCTAATTCTCACTGCCCTTCCTTCTCCCTAAATAGCCTGGTTTACCCAGCAGACATTTAGCTTAATTCCTGGTTCGGTACACACAACTTTTTAAATTATGTATAATATAATATAATATAATATAATATAATATAATATAAAACATAATATATATAATATAATACAACATATAACATAATATATATATATATATCTTGCCATATCCACTTACACAGAAATATGCTATATGGAAATGCAAATTTTACTCAATGAAAATACATATAGGATAATTTCCAGAGTAGCAGCTATTCATGTGCACAAATTGTGTGCCAGCCAGCTCAATCTGGAGAGGGTTGGTGCATACTGGATGTGAAAGCGAGCTAGCCAGGGCATCTGCTGTGCTCATCAATTGCCAGGCTGGATTTGGCAGATCTGCCTAGCTGGTCCGGAAGGATATTCCCTTCTTTTGTGTCTCATTAGGTCCTTCTGAATACTGGAACAAACTTCGCAGATAGAGAAGTGATCTTCTTCCATTAGGCATGTCTGAGTGGGCCACAATTCAAACTCAGCGTCAGAAAATGTAGGGAGCAGACTATAATCTGAATCATTGCTACTCAAGGTTGCCCATCAGCCCCACAGACTTACTGAATCAGAATCTCTGGGGATGGGCCTCTTCAGGGACTCTGGTGCTCACAAAAGTTTAATATGAAGTAGAACTACATTCATTCAAAGAATATTTTTTACGCATCTTCCATTCTCCCCTTGCTCACTTGACACCAGAACACAGGCCTGTACCTTGAAATAGGAAGAAGAAAAGACTTCACATTAACTAATTAAAACTCTTAAAATTCTACCTGTGTTTTATCAACATTTCTTGTTCCAAATTTCAGACTGTTTTCCAATTTCAGTTAAAAATCCATTTGAAGTGCTTGCTTTTTAGTAATAGACATTTTGCTGGTGTTGAAATTAGTTTTCTCAAACGAAGGGATTGTACTTGGCTCCACTGCCTCCAGTCATTTCATCTAGGACGAGCTCCCTGAAGTGCCAACGTTAGCAGCATTGGCTGGTACGGTGGGCGACAGCTCCCACGTGGAAGGCACATGTGCACAGAGCACTTGTGCAGCAGGTGGCCATAGTCATTTCCATGACTTACTGTAGACTTCCTACTAACAAGAGTCACTGGTTATGTGAGCAGGAAGAATACGCATGGTCCAGAACAGCCATCACTGCTGGAAACAATACAAGATATATGTGCATAAGAGTCTGGGGTCATGAATTATGTCATCAAAGGTGTCCTTATAAAAAAAGTTAAGAACACAAATGGAGCTGAAATTAAATTTATTTTTCCAATTTGGAATAAGAATTAAATCAAATTATATTTGAAACCCTGTCACTTGTGACGTTTAAAATGTCTTAAATGTCTTTGCTTAGTGTATACTCGTCAGATTATCATAAAGCAAAACCAAAACATTCAGCTTCATTTCATTTAAAATACAAAGATAGATCTTTGTTTTTTTTTCTAATTATAAAGTTTATGCCTATTCATGTATAAAATTCATGCAAACATAAAGAGCAAAAAAAAAAGGCAGCTCAACTTCACCATCCTAGGGTAATCACTTTCAACATTTTGGGGGTTATCATTATACATGCCTACCTATAATCACACACACACACACACACACTTTTACATAAATATGATCATAATATACTTGAGATTTTGAACCTCACTTTTCCCTTCTTCCCTATGTCCTGGAATTCTTTAGATCTTGGTAAATATAGATATGATTTATATTTTTAACAACTCTATAGAATTTTGTTTTATGGGTTAACATAATGTGTATAAATAATCCGAATTCATAGACTTTGGGTAATTTTCATTTTTCTATAATTTTAAATAATATTGGGATAAACATTCTGGTATATGGGCATATTTGTACTTTGTGGGTCATATCATTAACGTAAATAACTCAAGGCAAAATTATTGAATGAAGACTAGGCATTTAATAATTTGATTCCAAAACATAAAAAAAGTAAAAAGTTGATTCCATCAACAAACTGCTCCCCAAAAAGGCTGTTAATTTCCCTCCTCTTGACAGGGAATGAATATTATTTCCTTATACACCAGCCAAAAGAGTGTCACTCTTTTTTTTTTTAATGTTCATTTTATTGAAGAGAGAGAGGGCAAGCAGGGGAGGGGCAGAGAGAGAGGGAGACACAGAATCCAAGGCAGGCTCCAGGCTCTGAGCTGTCAGCACAGAGCCGGACACAGGGCTCGAACTCAGGACCAAGTTGGATGCTTAACTGACTGAGCCACTCAGGTGCCCCAAGGGTGTCACTCATTTTAATCTTTGCCAAACTCATATACAAAAATTGACATCTCATTTTTATTTCTATTTCTTTTGTTACTAGTGAAATTAAAGAAAATTGAGTTTAAGATATGAACTTAACTGAATATTTCAGGACCTCTCTGATTAGCATTTGAGTTCTTGGGAGCATGCTATATCCAAGGAATTTTTCATGTATAAGCTTGGAAGTGACACTTCTTTGAACTTCTTTGGGAGAAAAACACATAGCAACTTTCTCTTAGAAGAAACAGATAAGAGTAATTTAAATACATCAGAGCATAAGGCTTTGGGCATCTCGTCATTTTTCTAAGATATTTTTAATCTTGAAAAAAGTATTTGGGGAACAGTCATCCTTTCCAATGTGATTCTATCATTATAAATAATTGTCAAATATGATTTAAAATGCAGACTGAGAAAAAAAATGATAGTCAGAAAGTCTGGGTTCTTTTCTGGTTTGCCATTAACCAGCCTGATGACCTTATAAAATTGACTTCACCTTTATAGGCCTCAGTTTCCTCCTCTAAAATAATGAAAGGAGTTGAATAGTTGTCCTTTGAAGTCTTTACAGCCTAAGATGTGATTATGACCTGCATTCTATGGATAGTAGCTTTGCCAGGCTCTTTATTGACAGTTACCCAACCCTAGCACTAATTTAGGTCTATGCCTCCATCCTGGACACGACAATAGATATTGAGTTTAAATATTGATCAAATCCATGTAATCCATTTTGATTGTGGTAACATTAAGTTAGATAATTCAGAGAAATATACCTTTTATTTTTCATATAAATGTGTGTGTGTTCAGTCATTCATTTCTCAAACATTCCTTGAGCAACTACTTAATGCCTTACAAGCTAGTACTAGACTACAAGAATGAACAAGACAGATTTCCTTCCTTAAGAATCTCAACATGGCAGATGAGGAAGTGGACAAATAAACAAACAAGTATTGTCTGAAAGAAATGTTGAAGTTATTCTTAAATAATACCATTTCTTTCTCAAAAATCACATTTTTATGAGATGGCATTTCCCTTTTCCTCCATTCACTACACACATAAAAATGATGAAAGGTTTGAGCAAACATCAAATGGCTTTTGGGGAAGAAAGGACAAATTCAGGCCTTTTTTGGGATTAAGTTATCCAATTTTTTGTTTTTTAAGTTTATTTATTTTGAGAGAGAGCAAGCATGCTATAATTTGGGGAGGGGCAGAGACAGAGGGAGAGAGAATCCCAAGCAAGCTCCATGCAGTTAGCGCAGAGCCCAACCCAGGACTTTATCCCACAAACCACAAGATCATGACATGAGCCAAAAATCAAGAGTTGGATGCTCACCCATTGAGCCACCCAAGTGGCCCTAAGTTAGCCACTTGAATGACAGATCCTAATACCTCCTCTTATTTTAACACTCAAATATAAACAATCTAGAAAGCATTTACAGTACCTGAAATCCAAACCTGGTTTTTTAGTCCTCATAAGTTACAGAAGGATGAGATGTAGTACAGGACCTTCCCACTAAAGCAGGACGGGCCTAGGGGCAGAGCCCATCCATAGGAGACTCATCTGGAAGGCAAAGCACCAAGTTTATGGGCACCAGGAACTCCAGTTTTAGTTGACACTAATAGCTGGTTTCCTGGAGTTCTAAGACGTAGGCAGAAGCTAACTATTCTGAACCCAGAGTAGGTGATATTAGCGTCCCAAGAGGGTGGCATTTGGCAACTGGGAAGCCATTCCATGCATAACAAGGGCCTACTTCCAAAGCCTGGGATTCAGCTAAACTTTTACACTGCTGGAAAGGAAATCAGATACTGTCTAGGAAAAAGAGCTTATCAAAGGCCATTGGTAACAGAAAAAAATCAAAGGAGAAATGCAGTTTTATGACCTAATCCAATAGTTCTCAAACTTAGGCATGCATCGGAATCACCTGAAGGACTTGATAAAACTCAGATTGCTGGACCCTACCCTGAGAATTTCAGATTCAGTAGGTTTGAGTAGGCCAAGGATTTGCTTTTGCAACAAGTTCCCAAGTAGTGGTGATGCCTAGATCACGCTTTAAGAACCACTGACAGAACAAAGAGCTCACTCAAGGCTCAGCAACTCAGACATAGAAACTCTGTTTCCCTTTGTGGGCTCTGAAAATAAGGAGAGTACTCTTGAGCCTGTGATTTTAGCCACAACTGTATCCTGATCTGATGAGCAGGTGACTGTGACAGCAAGGTGGGTGTTCGCTGACTATGGAGACAGAACAACAAAGTGGGAAAGGGCAGTGTGACCCAAAGTTGAAGAGGTACTTGGTTCTGGAACAGACACCATAGATGGGATGTTGAGGAATACCCATGATCCCAGTTGTGGGGAGCAAGGAGAGGCTAAGGTAGGTTTTCACAAGGACTCACTCTCCCTTGAAACCAACGGCTGTTACTGGTCACAACATGTGCCTGTCCTTCATGTATATTTAAAGTATCTATATCTGAATTCTACTCCAAAGTATTAGATCCAACCCTTAGAAATTGCCAATATTTAATAGCTTTTGACACACAACACACACGCACATACACACACGCATGCACACACACACAGGGCAATTTCATGAGGTCCAACCTAATATAAACTAGACTATGAACTGAAAGTAAATGCAAAATTCTTTATACTTAACTCAGCCATTTAAAAAAAATACATTTAAAATGAGGAATCAACTCCTGGGTTGTCCACATTTAGATTTAAGCCCTTTGAGGATTTTTCCACAGCAAATTTTTCATCCTTGAAACTACTTTCAGAGCCAGAGCTGACTCTGATCGGCTGCCCCCTGCTGCCAGATGGGGAAGCAACCTGATTTTAACTGTATTTAGGAGGCTAGAGCTATTTAAAAAAAAAAAAAAATCAGGATTTCTAAATGTCACTCAGCATTATCCTTTGTTTCAAATAATCCTTGCCACTGCTTTTCTCCATTATAAGATTATTAAGACTTGACAGGTTAAGTCATTATCATGTGATCCCTACTAGCCTGACATATTTCCCTTTAGGATATAACCCAGAGTCAGTAAAGACGGTAGAATTACAGTTGGACTCTCAATAACTCACACTAATGACAGGGACAACTGCTTACAGATTTCAGTCATCAGGCTAAAGAGGATGTAGTGAAAGGTAATAGAATAAAGGGGCTTCGAGTGTGGATCTTGGTGATTTTGCTGGAGTGAGTTTGCATTTAATTACCTTCAACAAAAACTGGGGTTTGTGCTCTGGTGGTTTTGTTCTCTGTGTGATAAAACTGAATGAGTATAAGCCAGCTCCAGTCCTTTGCCCTCAATTCTTCTCTGTAACACCAAAGGGGACTGCTGGGTTTTTATAAGAATCACTGAGCTTTAGATTTAACACAGAAAGAACTATGTGCTCCAGTTGGTAACTGATGGTTGCTTGTGGAAAATGACAGAAGTGCTTAAAATTCTATCCAGAACTAGTTGGAAAGTTTAGACTGTAATTCAGATACACAACTGTTTAAATGCCGCCCTGTCCCCACCACCATTTTTCTTGTTTTTGAAGGCCACTGTATGCACTATTTCTGAAGCTTAGGGTGGGGAGGGTATGTGTCCCCATGAGGCCCTAGCCCTTCCTCATTCCCTGATTTGTAGGTTCCCTCCCCAGGAACAGTGAGCCTTGGACAAACCAGGGGTCCAAAGGGAGTGTTACAGGTGCTCCCAACTGGGTCACAGGCTGCAAACTTTGAGAATGACTATTCTGAATTATAGTTAAAATTTAATTCGGCAAATATTATTGAATTTCTCTCTGTAATTCAGAAAGGCTCTGGAGACACAGGAATAAATAAGTCCCATCTAAAGGCTCACAATCTCATTTCTTATAAGTGCACATAGGTTGGTTTTACTCAGTTATTATTGAAGTAAAGGAAATTGTCACCTCAGAGTTTTTCCTCCCATGCAAACCATGCATTAGTATGCCAACGACATGAGCATTTGCTGCACTCTACACCTATTTCTTGCAAGATGAAAACCAAAATCTTTAACTTAGCTCATAAAGTTCAGCCCAGAGCTGTACAAACTATTTTTACTGAAGGGCCAGCTTTGTTTTGTTTTGTTTTTTAGCATCTACTCTGTTGCGGATCCATGCTTTTATAAATGTGATAAAGGCTAATTACTCAGATAAGTGAAACAGAAACAAAAAGTCATGCAAAATGCAAGCCCAACTTTTTTATTATTAGATTCAACAAAAATAAACTTACTTTGTGAAATTGCTGTAAAAATGTCTAAACGCATACTTTCAATGTTTAGACTTATTGCAGTGTGGTGACAGACAGTGGAAACAGTTCACAAGTCTGTACGGCCCACTGAGTAACACAGTGTAGCCCCTTCCTCTCCCTGTCATTCTGCAGGCAGCCACGCTGACCTGCTTCCCCTTCTTACATGTGCCACTCTCCTGACACTGGAGTGCTGTCCCCTCTCCCCAACCCCTTCGCGCCTAATTAACTACAACTAGAACCACCCTTCAGATCTCAAGTCACATGTCTCTGCCTATGCCTGCCTATGCCGACATCCTAGACCTGGTCAGGGCCCCTGTTCTGTGCTCTTGTTGTACTGCGTATCTCTCCTTATCCCACTTACCACCATTTGGGAAAATGTGACTCCCCCCACTAAGCTGTAAGCTTCACAAATGGAGTGCTGTCATCAGTCTTGTTCACCAGTGATCCCAATGCCTAGCGCAGTGGCTGGAATATAGTAATTGAAAATACTTATTCAATTAATAGATAATTAAAATATAAATTGAGTTCATATCATTCAAATCCCCATTTTACAAATGAGAAAACTGAGCTGCAAAGAGATGAAGAGATTTGCCCCAAATTTCCAAAGATATGTATATATCTTACATATATATATACATAAAGATATATGTATATATTATATATATACATAAAGATATATGTATATATTATATATATACATAAAGATATATGTATATATTATATA